>NW_026869305.1:0-89875 GCF_020745735.1 Hemiscyllium ocellatum | reverse complement strand
AAAGCCAGATTGCCCCCAACGGTCATGTGCGGACTATCACAATGTCAACGCCGTTACAAAGACTAATGCATATCCAATTCCATGTTTGGAGAACTGTGTCGAAAAAGTGGGAGATGCTACTTACATTTCTAAGTTGGATTTGCTCAGAGGCTACTGGCAAGGACCTCTGTCAGAAAAAGCAATGGCAATTTTGGCTTTTGTAACTCCAGATGGACTATATCAGTTCAAAATCGTGGCATTTGGTATGAGAAACGATCCAACCACATTTCAGAGGCTGATAATAGGTCATTGCCAGATTACCCAATTATGTGGTGTTTAGTCAGTCATGAAAGGGACATTTACAGCATTTATCAGACTTGTTTGATTGACTTCAGAGGGAAAGCTTGGTGGTAAACATAGCTAAAAGGGAATTTGAGAAAGCCCAAGTCACGTTCCTGGGTCTCGCTATTGGACATGGACCAATGGCCCCATGGGATACAAAACAAAAGTGGTCATGCTTTATAAGTGACAGGTATAATGAACGGAGAGTGGTGAGCTATTTTAGCTGAACCAGCTGAACTGAGCAGTTTTCAGTTGAGTCTTGAACTGGGAAGTTCAACTGGGAGCCGTGTGGAAACTCTCTCTCTCTCTTCTGACCTTCAACTTCAACTTGGAAGTTTGTGTTACATTTATACTGGTGTTTATTGGGAGCTTATTGGGACAGTTGTATATATTCGGAACAACATAATTATGTGTAGCTGAATAGGTTGAATTCTGTCGTGATTCTTTATTCTGTTCTTTATGTTTCATTGTGTAAGTTTTGGTCTGTTTTAAAACCTAGTAGTCGACCTAGCTAAATTACTCTGGGTAATTTTCATTGTACACTTACCGAAACAAATTGCAAAGGTATGCGCTGGGCTGCCTGCTTAAAAGTGTTTTGTATAGTCTAGCCTAGTTCATAACATTTCGGAGATGGAAGATGCCTCCTTGGGACTTGGCACAAGCCAATCACTTTCCCTCCTCATGATCAGTAAAGTACGTTAATATAACACGTGTGTACCATTAGCAATGGAACCAGGAGGAACAACATGGAGCAGCCTGTCTCTGCAATCTATGCCTCATTGGTTTGTCGTGTTGCAGCAACAGTGACATCCTCCTATTTAAGTGTAACAGATTAGACGGGCTGAATGGCCTCTTCTGTTTATGTGTCAGTGTCTCGAGGAACTGAATGTCTTCATCCTGGCCCGAGGGCAGAGGTTCAAGGATTTCAGTCGGAAACCCATGGTTCCTGCCTACCAGCGTGTTGTGCTGACTAAACTCTATCTTCCTGAGTTATAGGAGACAAACAGAAGGTTGGAAGAACACAACAAGCCAGGCAGCATCAAGAGCTAGGAAAGAAAACATTTCAGATGTAACCGTTCTTCAGAACTGGGTTGAGGGGTAGGGGGAGCTTCAGATAAAGAGGGAAGGGGTGGTTGGGGTGGGGAGATCGGGGGATGGTGAGTTATGGATATGTGGACACAAGTGGTGGGTGCAACATGGTTGGGTAATGGGAGGGATGAATTCGGTTGGGAGCTGAAAGGTCGGGTCGTTAGGTGGAATGGAAGACCTCCCAGTCAGTTCGTATTTCAATCTCTTTCCCAATCCGTTTCCAACATGGCCATCCTTGGCCTCCTCCATTGCCACAAGGAACTAAAGCATAATTTGAAGGAACAAGATCTCATCTGTCACCTGTGCAGCCTTCCCCGGAGACTCAACATTGAATTCTCCAATTTCAAATAACCTCCCTTCCAATTCCCCGACTCCCTTCCCTTGCCCTCCTCTCCCTTCCATTCCTCTGAGCAACCTTTTGTCCAACTGGATTCAACCCTCCCATAAACATCTCGCTGATACCCTTTATCTCTGTTCACTTATCCATACCTCGCCCCTCTGCCTCCTCCTCCCTCACCCGCACTTTATCGATATAACCCCTTACTCCCATCCACAGTCCTGACGAAGGGTTATATCCAAGGCGTTCACTTCTCAAAGTCTTGATGCTGCCTTGCTTATTCTGTTCTTCCAGCTTCCTGCGTGTGCATTTTGGATTCTAACTCCTGCTTTCATTTTAAATTGTCTTCTTGTGTAACAGGCAGGAGTTAGTGAACACATTGCACCTATTGTTATCCAATAGGTCTGATGGGCTGAATGGCTTTCTTACATTACTGTGAAACCAGCTAGAATTGCTGAAGGGGTTCCTCTTTCTTTTAATCGTGGGAATGTTTAGTGTCCAGCAGTGCTTTTGATTCATGTTACCTTTACATTAAATGTTTTTTTAGATTTGATAATTTAGTAGCTTAGGAGGTGACTCATTGTTCTGACACTGTACAATCTTCACAGAACATCCCCACCTCTGATCGTATGACAGAGGGAAATACATTGATGAAGCAGCTGAAGATGTTTTTGCCGAAGAAGCTACCCACAGAGATATCCAGGGACTGGGAAGATTGATGTCCACCAGCCCCATCGTGCTCTAAATGATTCAACCAGTGGGGAGTTTACAACTGATTCCCATCAAGTTAAATTTTGTTCAGTCTCCTTGACATCTTGCTCAATCAATTACTGCCATGATATCAGGGCCAGTCACTTTACGCTGTGTTCATACCTTCTATCCATTTCAATAGGCCAAGGTATATGTGTGGGGAGTGTTTGCTTCTCTCAGAGGGAAATGACGATTGGGACCAGACAGTTAGGGGAGGCCAAATCTCTGAAATGTTGGGGGGTGCGAGTTTGTGTCAGTGGATTTTGACCCGACAGAGAGTCGATGGCTACAAAGAATTGGGCATAAAGGAGAAATTGCAGCCAAGTGCAGATCAGCCCTGACTTACTGAATGGAAGGGCATGTCTGAGGGGCTATGTAGCCTGGTTTTATTCCAGTATACCCCATAGGTCAGTCACTTTGCGGCCTCTTCCATTTCCTCTGTGACTGACTTCAAGTAGCTGAATAGACTGATCCTGTTGCTGTGTAACTGGATACTGGTGCTGCATGATCTGGTTACAGTTTTATAGGCCCGAGGGGTTTATTGGCCTCCTCCTGTAATTGTATATCAGGCTCCAGGGGCTGAAAAACCTCATTCTGTTCTGGTGTAATTGAAATCCATATTGACTAAATCTACCGCCCTTGGAGAAAGTGAGCACAGCAGATGTTGGAGATCAGTGTCGAAAAGTGTAGCACTGAAAAAAAAAACACGGCAGGTCAGGCAGCATCAGAGGAACAGGAGAATCGATGTTTTGGACGTTCGTGATGAAGGGCTTATGTCTGAAACATAGATTCTCCTGCCCCTCGAATGCAGCCTGATCTGCTGCGTTTTTCCAACACCACATGTTTCGACGTCTACTGCCCCACGCATGTCAATCTTCCTGGTCACATCATCCAATTACTTTAAAAAAATTGTCAAGCACTAACTTCCTCGCACAAAGCCACACTTACTATTCTTAATCAAAGCCTGTCTTTCTAAATGCATGTACATCTTATCCCTCAGAACCTTCTCAAGTAACTTACCTACCACGGATGTTAAACCTACTGGTCTGTAGTTCCAAAACTTTTTGTTGTTCAGTTCTTCTTGAAAAGGGGCACACTATTTGCTACCCTCCAGTCTTCCGGGACGTGCCCTGTGGTTAATGATGATCAACATTAGAAACCAGGGTCGCCGCAAATTCTTCTGGAGCCCCTTGAGGTGTTCTTGAATATATCGGGTAAGGACCATGAGATTTATCCACTTTCAAACATTCTAGTACTTCCAAAATCTCCTCTACTATGATATGGATCGTCCCTTAGATATCACCACTAACTTCCTCAAGTTCTCAGGTCAACATGTCTTTCTCCACTGTAAACATAGAGTAGAAATATTCGTTGAGGACATCACTCATCTTTTATAGTTCCACACATACTTGTCCACATTGGTCTTCGAGGGGTCCTATTTTCTCTCCAGCTATTGCTTTTTCTTTTAATATATTTAAAGTACCTTGTTGGATTCATCCTAATCTTCTCAGCCAAGGCTCTGTATTATTCCATTTTCGCCCCACTGATTTCCTTCTTCAGTAAACTCCAGTATCTCTTATATACCTCCAGGGGTTCTCCTGATCCGAGCTGTCTGTATCTGAGCCACGCCCCAATTCGAACATGAACCTGTGCACCAGTTACATCCCTCTCCATAACTATTTGAAAATTAATGGAACTATGGTTACTGGTCCCAAAGATCTCCCCCACTATTAACTCCGCCCTATTTCCGAAGAAAATGTCGAGTTTTGCCCCTTCCTGAGTAGGACACTCGAAATGCTGCTTGAGGAAGCTTTCCTGCCGCATTAAATGAGTCTATCTCATCAAATTCCTTAACATTCTGGCCGTTCCAGTCTGTATTAGAAAAATGAAAAGCCCCTATTATGATAACCTTATTGCTCCTGCAGGTCTCCCCTGTCTCCCTGCATATTTGTTATTCTCATTCCTGTTGACTATTTGGGGGCCTATATTGCATCCCTAATCACCTCACCAATCCCTTCCTATTTCTTAACTCCACCCACAAAGCCTCTCTGGGTGATCCATCAGTTATTTTATCTCTGATTTCTGCTGTGGTACTCCCCTAAATCATAAATTCCACTCCACTCCCCTCCTTCCACCATCTCTGTCTCGCCTAAAGCACCTGTACCCTAGCACATTAAGCTGTCAGTCCTATCCATCACTAGCCATGTTTGTGTAATGGCTATAGTATATCAGTCCCACCTACCTATTCAAGCCGTGAGTTCATCGGCCTGACCTGTAGGCCTTCCTGCATTAAAATAGATGCAATTTAATCCAAAAGGCAGTATTTTTTCTCTGTCGTTTTCCAGCCTAACCTTATTATTTCTGATCACTGTATCACATTCCAGCCTCGCACCTGCCTCCCTCCTCTTGAGGACACCACCCCCTGCCAATCTAGTTTAAACCCACCCTTGTAACACGAGCAAAACTGGCCACCAAGGTCTTGGTGTCCTCTTCAGTGCACGGAGGGGACAGTAATCTCCCTCTCAGGTGATTTCCAGTGTCAAAGTTTTTTTAAAAAAAATGTTTCTCCTAGCTCTCTGTAATCACGCTGCGGGACCTCGTCCCTATTTCTACTGGTATCATTTGTGCCAACGTGCATAATGATTTATGGCTCCTCCCCCTCCCCCTTGAGAATGTTCTGCAGCCACTTGGAGATATCCTGGACCCTAGCAGCTGGGAGGTAGCCCACCATCATGGATTCCCGTTTGAGGCCACGGAATCTCCGATCTGTCCCTCTTTCAATCGACCCTCCTATCTTTTACGTCCTGTTTACATTTACCCTTTCCCGCTGTGCACCAGAGCCAGTGGTAGTACCACCAACCTGGCTACTGCTGCTTTCCTCTGAACGGTCATAGCCCTCAACAATCCAAAATGGTCTACTTTTTTCGAGAAGAATGGCCACAGGGGATTCCTACACTCCCTGCCTACTCCCTTTGCCATTCCTGGTGGTTATCCAACTACTCTCGCCTGGAACATGACAGGAAGCAAGGAACGCATGTTGGACTAAATCGTGTTTATTTAAATGCAACAGGGCAGACAGGTAAGGCTAATAAACTCAGGGCGATGAACGTTGGACTGGAATATTACAGTCATTAAAGAAACATAACTAGGAGTGTGTCTTGGGTGTGGCCACCACACTAAAGCACTTATCTATGAAGTTCTCAGATGACCCTGAGTGCATCTTAAATTAGATTACCTACAGTATGTAAACAGGCCCTTCGGCCCAACAAGTCCACACCGACCCACCGAAGAACAGCCCATCCAGGCCCACTCCTCTACACCCAACACCCAGGGCAATTTAGCATGTCCAATTCACCTAACATGTACATCCTTGGACTGTGGGAGGAAACCCATCCAGACAGGGGGAGAATGTGAAAACTCCACACAGTCAGTTGCCCAAGGCAGGATTTGAACGCTGGTCCATGGTACTCTGTGGCAGCAGTGCTAACCACTGAGCCATCGCGCCACCCAGCGTAGCTCCCTATCACGGTCTCTCAGGAGCTGAATCTGGGTGCAGTACCCACAGGTGTAGCCATCAGGGCCGGTGGAAATCTCCCTGAGCTACCACATCCCACAAGAGGAGCGTGCGGCTGCCCTAAATGCCATCTCGACTGATGTAACAATAAAGTGAAAAGGACTTTATTTGAGTTTACCAGTAATTTGTGCTGAGCTCCAGCTATCCGAAGCCTCTCGTGCCAAAGCCTTATTGCTTCCTTTGCTACGACGGCATGTCTCTCTATCCCTACTCATTTAGTTTTGGTCAGGGAAGGAATAAGGCACTACAGTGATGTTGTGTTTGGGCTTTCCGCACTCCTTGACAACTGGCCCCTGACTACCTGCTCCCCAGTGCAGGCCACTGCTTGGCCTTGTAGAGTGTCTTGCTGAGTTCTTCCTTCTGGTAGTGGTGGCTGTGTCGATGCAAATCCTCACCCCGATAGGTAATCCGTGTTGTTACAGTCCTCTGGTAATTTCTGTCTATTAGTGTTGCGTTTATGAATTCCTGGAATCCCTCGATAGCATTCCAAACTGTGTCTCACACCATAGCGAGACAAGTTGATGTTCTTGTGAATACAGGGCTAATGGAAAAGAATACCATTAGACATAGAGGCAACAATATGTCTATCCGCTCACTGACTCTGCTTTTCCTTCGATTAGTTTATTTTATCTTGATAATCCCTCATTCCACTATCCTGCGATATCCCCATAACACTTGTATAAAAATCTGTCTGTCTCATCCTTGAAGATATTTAATGATCCAGCCTCAACAGCCCTCCGAATTTTCTACAATTGTTTCCCTCTCACTGATGTGAGACTTGGTGGTCTTTAATCTAGTGATTTGTTCACTCTATCTTGCATAAACTTCCAAATCTTCCTCAGCTCCTCCAAACTGAAGACCGATTCGTAGGATGTGTTTAACATATTCTCTTGCTCTGTGAACACGCTGTCCCCTGAGTCCCTGATACTCCCATTTTTATCCCATGTTATTCTCTTCCCCTTAATAAACCAAAAAAAGACTGTGGATTCTTGCTAATCATACCCGCAAATGTTTTATCACCCCTCCTTCTGCTGTTCCACTGACTTTTTAAATTTAGACCTCCACTTTCTATATTCTTTTAGGACTTTCATTGACCTGCTCACTTGGTACATGCTTTCGGTTTCTCTTTCCCTTTTCACCCTGTTCGGAACTGCTGTCGACATCTGAGATTCCTGGGCTTGTTTTCCTAAATTTTATCTTCGGTGTAACATGCTGGGCTGACACTGTCATCAATTCCATTTTAATCAAATGATCCTCCAACCCCCGCCCCACCTTGTTCTGCTACAGTTTCACCCAGAAGCAACTGTGCTTTGGCCAGATCCTGTCATTTTTTTACCCATAAAATCTGTCTCCCCAGTGCAAAATGCTTTTATTTTCTAACATTTTTTGGGGTCTTTTCCTTAGCAAAGTCAAAATGTGTGATGTCACGGTCACTGGTCCTATAATGCTCTCCCACTTCTGCCTGGAACAGCTGACTGGCTTCGTTCCCCACAGTGAGGCCCAGCACTGCACTGCCCTTTATTGTATCTGCTCTATGTTGATATAAGAAGCTCTCTGGAATAAATTTCAAAACACCTGCCCCCTCTTAAAAAGTTATCATTGCCCTAAGGAATGTTTGGAATTGAAATGCCTGAATATAATGATCCTATTATTGTTTTTACACACCTCAATAACTTGGTTATATACCTGCCCCCATACTTCTCTTTATCTGTGGGTCTATGATATATCCCGCGCAGTGTTTCTGTCATGGTTTTGATCCTGAGCTCTAACTACCAAGCTTCATTAAAAGATCCTTTCAAGATATCGTCCCTTCTTACAGCATTAACTGACTCCATAATTAATCAGGCAATAACCCCTCCTCTTTTACCCTCTCTCCTGTCCTGACTATCATTCTGTTACCACAGAATATTGAGTTGTCAGCCCCGACCTCCCTCAAACACATCTCAGAAATGACCAAAATGTCACACTTCCACATATCACCTCGTTTCCTTATCATACCTGTCTGTCTGATAATATTACCAGCATTAAGGTAAAGCACATCCAACCTGGAATATATCACCCTGAATACACTGTATCTCGGAGTTCTTCAGACATTCATTGTTCGTTATCAACCTGTCCAATTTATGAACCAAAACTGTAACTCTGGGAATGAATGAATATTTATTAAATTTGAATTTTGTTTTTAGTAAATGTGCTCATCAAAAGCAACTTTCTAGAACTGAGCAGTCAGCTCCAGATACCACGAGTTTCTGCTGATTAGTTCACTGTTGAGTGTGCAGAGGGGACAGGCCTCAGTAATGGAGAAAGTGAGGACTGCAGATCCTGGTGATCAGAGTCGAAAATTGTGGCGCTGGAAAAGCACAGCCAGCCAGGCAGCATCTGAAGAGCAGCATGGTCAAGCTTTGGCATCTGCCGTTCCCATGTTTTCCATTCCATAATACACAGGATATTGAGAACCATGCTTGCTCAGGAAGGCAGCACTCTACAGAGCCCTGAAATGGAAAGCAATCAATCATTTGGTTGGACAGGGAGTAAACAAGTTGATGTTAAATACAGACAGATTGAAGTACAAACATAAGGATAGATAAATCCCTCGGCCAGACGGGAAACATCCTAGGTTACTACAGGAAGAGAGGGAAGAGATTTCTGTGCCTTTGGCGATGGTCTTTGCATCTTCACCCTACCTTTGAGTAGCATCGGAGAATTGGAGAGTGGCAAATGTTACTCCCATGTTCAGGCAAGAAAAGAGGGATTGTCCTGAGAATGACAGACCAGTCAGTCTTGCATCAGTATTGGCCAAAGTATTGGAGAGGATTCTGAAAAATCATAGTTTGATTAGAAATAGTCAGCATGGCTTTGTGAGGGTCACATCATACCTCACAACACTTACTGGATTCTTTGAGGATGGAATTAAGCACACTATAGAAGGTAGAGCAGTGCATTCGGAGTGCATGGATTTTAACAAGGTGTTTGATAAGCTTCTCCGTGGTAGTTTCATTCAGAAAGTAAGGAGGCATGGTATACAGGGAGACCTATCTGTCTGGATACAGAATAGGCTCGCCAATAGAAGACAGAGGGTGGTGGTAAATGGGAAGTATTCAGTGTGGAACTAGGTGAGCAGGGGTGTTCCGTAAGAATCGGTTCTGGGACCTCTACTGTTTGTGATTTTGATAAATGACTTTGATGATGCAGTGGAAGGGTGGGTCCGTAAGTTTGATGATGTAACACAGATTGGTGGAATTGTGGATAGATTAGATTAGATTAGATTAACAAGTGCACACCGACCCGCCGAAGCGTAACCCTCCCAGACCCATTCCCCTAGATTTACCCCTTCAACTAACACGACGGGCAATTTAGTGTGGCCAATTCACCTAACCTGAGCATTTTGGTTTGTGGGAGGAAACCCGAGCACTCGGCGGAAACCCACGCAGACACAGGGAGAATGTACTAACTCCACACGGAGAGTCACCTGATGCGGGAATTGAACCCGGGTCTCTGTTGCTGTGAGGCAGCAGTGCCAACCAATGTGCCACTGTGCGGAGAGCTGTTGCAGTTTGCAACAGGACATTGACAGGGTGCAGGACTCGGCCGCTAAGTGGCAGATGATGTTCAATATGGAATAGTGGGTTGCGATTCATTTTGGGAGGTTGAATTTGAATGCAGAATAGAGGGTTAAAGGCAGGATTCTTCCATTGTGGAGGAACAGGGGGGTCATATGGCCAATAGCATAGCTCCCACAAAGTTGCTACCCAGGTTTATAAGGTTGTTAAGAAGGCGTTTGATATGTTCATTAGCCGAGAGATTGAATTTAAGAGCTGCGACGTTATGCTGCAACTCTACGGAGCCCTGGTGAGATCACACTTAGAATATTGTGATCAGTTCTGGTTGCCTCGTTCTAGGAAAGATGTGGAAGCTTTGGTGAGGGTGCTGAGGAGATTTATCAAGATGCTGCCTGGACTGGAGGGCATGTCTTACAAAGAAAATTTGAGGGAGCTAGCTTGTTTTCCTCATTGGAACGAAGAAGAATGGAAAGTGACTTGACAGCGGTGTACAAGATGATGAGAGGCATAGATAGATTGAATAGCCAGAGACATTCTCCCAGGGTGGAAATGGATCTCGAGGGGATATGGTTTTAAGGTAATTAGAGGAAGGTTTAGGGAAGATATCAGAGGTAGGTTCTTTAAACAGAGAGTGGTGGGTGTGTGCAATGAACAGCCAGCAGTTGTAGTAAAGTCAGCTACAATAGGGATATTTAAATGGATAGGCACATGAATGATATTATAATGAAAGGTATGTAGGTTAGTCTGATCTTAGAGTAGGATAAAAAGTTCTACAGAACGTCAAGGGCCAAAGGGCCTGCACAGTGCTGCACTTTTTTGCACTGTTCTATGTTTCCAGTTTCACCCAGCTTGTGGATTCTCATCAATTGTTGAATGTGTGAGGGGGTGATGTGTGTGAGATCAGGAAGCTTTGGAGGGGTGTAAGGCCAACACTTCCAGTTATGGTGTGTATTGTTACAGTCACCTGAAAGCCAGTATGACATGTGTGGTTACCTAAACCAGACAGAACCCGTCAATTTCAGTTATTAATGTGATTTTTGGATTGCCGTTTGCTGCTGGTTATTTCACATCCATTCTACTGTGTGATCCATGTAGTAATCTCTGACCATTCACAGAGATGTACAATTTTATTTTGATACTGGAGAATGTGAAGGTGACATTTATTGGATATGGCCTTAGAGGTTTCTTTGTGAGACACAAGGCCCTACAATAGATTGTCAATTTGTTAATGTCTTCACCCATGTCTGGTCCGGGGTGCAGATGTATGGAGTCTGGGAGGCAGGTCAGATTTAATCACCATAGGTAACTTGTATTGTGAGGTTCTGGCTCCCCATGTCAACACGACTGCTCTCTGGGCCAGGCTCTGATTGAAGATGAATTTTAAACCTTGGTTGCTGGTCAGCCATTAGTATTTAACCTGGACAACATTTGTACCTACACTGAGACCAGTGATAGTCTGTTGGCAGGTTCTCCCCCTGCCCAAAATGGATTCCAAATTATTTGCTGTGAAGTAATGTTTGATTGAGTGCCCTGAACCAGGTTAGAAGCTCAATGCACAGATTTTGGAACAGGCGACTGAATCTCTGTATCACAGACAGCTGTAAGGTCCAATAACTCTGTAAATGATTTCAGATCTATTGGAAGCAATTTTCAGCGTAGCTCATTGCATGGTGTTGAGTTTCCTGACCAGAACAATAATCGGATGTTTGTTATATTTCATGAATTGGGCAAAAATACGATGTGAATGATAATCATTCAAATGAACTATAATGTCTTAAATCAATTCTGTTGATTCTAGATTTATGTAACTAAAATATAAACTCCTGTCAAGATTTTCTAACACAGAAATAAAGCATATACATTTTATTTTATCGAAGAAAGATCATAACTCTGGTGGTAATCAGAATTAGATATTCAATGTCAGGATTCAAAGCAATGTTTTGCCACTCCAATATTTTTAAAGTGGTTGGCTTTTGAATGATTTGAACTTATACATTTATATATAATCAATCAGTTTAATTTCTCACTGAAATGTACGATCTTCAGCTATTTGCCAGCAACTTAAAAATGGTAACAATTCAACACGGACTGTGAATATTAAACTAAATAAATTATTTGTGTTATCAAATTTTAGTGAACAATAATTTGAAAACTTCCAATTTTTAAAATGTAGGATGGTTAATATGAAACGTGGGGAGTGAAAAAAAGCAACAAACATAATATTGTGTCAGAGCTTTACAAGGAGTTTTGTGACAAAGCAATCATATATTTGTTTGAGTAATTGGAAAACAACATGCAAAATATTTATGTTCTGAGTAATAATTAGACTTCATAATGAAGCTGACCTTGCAATACTTGCATTTTAAATGCTTATGCTGCACCAAATAATCACATGTTTGCGAGCATTTACACAGTGACATAATTGGACACTGACTTTTATTCATACTTGGCACATGAGAGAGTACAAAACTATAAAGTACAAGAGGAGAACATTGGCCATTATGTATGCATCAGCTCCACAAATGTCTCCCAAGCGCCTCCCATTTGCCAGCCCTCTCTCTGCTTGCCGTTAAATTATTAATTTCCAAATATATATATCATGTTCTCTTTTGAATCTTCATCCACAACTTTCCCAGCCATTCAATTCCAATTCGTAACAACTCTCTAAATAAAGGCGTTTTTCCTTATTTCACTCCTAGCTCTTTTGCTGACAACCTAGAAATTAGAATTCCTTGATGCTGTAATGCCAACTAATTGAGTATTTTTTTTTACTAAATAACGTTTTTGAGCACCGCAATAAATTAACATCTTTGTCTGTTCTGCTCCAGGAGCAACAAGCCTTGCAAGAACTTTAACAAACGGAACTTTACAACGGAAAAACAAGCAGAAAACTAGTCGCTAGGATATATGAACATCAACTGGCCACATGACTCCAACACTAATTTCTTACATACTGATGAGGAAGTACATCACTTTGACTAGGTCTGCATATCCATCCTAGGACAGGCCATACAGAGACAAGCACAAGAATTCCTAGAAAAATGACATTGCAACCGGATCTATATCAACAAATACATCAATTTTGACTCCACCTACCACCCTTTGAGTAAAAGGGCTGGAAATGACATCATCGACACAGGAAATTACATTACCAACTCAAGGAAACAGAAACACTTAAATAGAAAGTGGAAGATAACACCAGCACTTCACTGGAGGTTCACTGACTGAGTACAGTCAATGGAACAAACCAACAACTGCCATTAGCTATTGCTTCAGAATATATCTTTGTTCATGGCTGCCACCACATAGAATCATTGAATGAAAATGCGAGCCTGCACCACTAAGTGCATATTCAAAGGCTTTTTAGAAAGTTTGTGGGATTACCAGCTCAATTATCCACCTAGGCAATGCATTCCAGACACATGTCACCAGGGGCTGAATGGCGGCTCGGTGGTTAGCAATCCTGCCGTCGAGCGCTGGGGACCCCGGTTAATTCCAGCCTCAGGTGACTGCCTCTATGGATTTTGCACATTCTCCCTGTGTCTGCGTGGTTTCTTCTAGGTGCTGCGGTCTTCTCCCACAATCCAAAGATGTGCAGGTTAGGTGAATTGACCGTGCTAAATTGCCCATAGTGCTCAGGGATGTGTACGTTAGTTGCATTAGTCAGGGGTAAATATAGGAGGAGCGTGTTTGGGTAGTTTATTCTTTGAAGGGTCAATGTGGATTTATTGGGCCAAACAGCCTATTTCCACACTGTAGGAATTTTGTATTCTATGTCTGTGGCATTCTCTCAGTTCAAAACAGACTCACAAATCCTTTCTCAATCCCCTGCCTTTCACTTTAAGTATGTGTTCCTTTGTTTTTGACCCTTTGAGTAAGGGAAACAGCTGCGGTCTGTTCATCCTCTCGATTCGCCTTATAATCTTGTACACTTGTACCAGGTTCCCTCCTCAACCTTCCCTGCGGCAATGAAAAATTTAGCCCTTGCCCTTCACAGTCTGAGTACTCACTTGTCTTGTTATTTCAGATGTGCATCCTCTCACATTTATCAGTGTTAAATTTCATCAGCCATTAATCTGGATGTAGAAATCATCTGTTTATATCGTCCTGTAGCCTAACCCTTTCCTCCTCACTGTGAAGCACCCAGCTAATCTTTGTGTCATCCTCGACATTAGTTATCATTCTACTGCCATCCATCTTCCACATTCTCACCATCATCATTTTTGAATGTCATAAACAAACCTTGATTTCCTTCCTGTTCTCCAAATGTTATTCACAAAGGAATAATTAAGAATTCCAGTCTCTTGCTATTCTTATTTTGGGGAATTTACAGAGTGATGTAGTTAACACCTATTTTGAGGGAGCTGCAAATAGCATTTTCGACACAGACTTGAATTCACCTTTTACACTCTGCCCCTCAGCATGTCTTATTCATAAAGTGTGTACCTAATTTAGAATGAACTATGGTTTGGCAACTTGCACTGGAACATTAGCCTTTTGTGTGGCACTGTTCTTTGTAACAATAGTCAGAACTGAAGAATTTTTCATCAGCAGGATAGACGCAAACTCATTGCTTGAATCAGCTAATGTGATGAGGATAAATATTCAATTAACTTCGACGTTAAGGACAAACTGCAGGAGATCAAATCATATTCTCATGTCTACCTTGAATTTGAAGCAAATACATACTGTTCAAAAAAAAATCAAAAATGTTGAGACACCATACCAGGGGAAAAAAATGTCATCTGCAATTGATGGAGATGCAGAAATATAGAGTGAATATGCAATCTGAACAATAATTAAGGGATAGAAAAAGAAATACATCAAATCGTAATTTTCAATGGAACCAGATCCCAATTTTCCAGAAGATTGATGTTTTTCACCCAACCTCACCCTTCCTTTTGCTAAAGCAAGTTTTTCCCAGTCACTAAAACTTCATTAGCCATTCTTCTTCCGCCTTCCTACTCTTTGTTTTACATTCCTACTTCCCTTGCATTACCCCTTCTGCTGCTACATACTCTTCCACTGATGATGTCTCTTCACGTCAATCTTCTTCCACTCTCACAGTAAGTTACCCCAATTCCCCAGTTACTCCCACTTCCACTGGCCATCCCTTGCCCTTTTTGCTTTCCAACTACAGTAATGGGAACTCCTGGTTTCGTTCTGCTATTGGTCATCAGTCAATGATGAGATTGGGATGATTACTGCCCATTCGGAACAGACAATAGTGTGTGTCTGCCACTGTCCAATACACTATAAAAGCATGGTTCTGTTCCCATACAGAATGGAACTTTTTTTCTGTCTCTGTGTCACAGCGCTTAAGCAAACAGCGTCATCCCAATAGGACAAACCTCTCCTCAGAATCAGAAGTCCAAGCATCAGTTTTTCCTTAAACATTGTGAGGACAGTGACCGTGTTCGATAATTTTGCTCTTTACCATTTTAACTGATTTTCCAATGTCATTTGAAGTGAAATCAGAGTAACTTCCCTTGCATCAAAGTAATATTTCTCTCATGTAGCATCATTCCCCCTCAGAAAACTGTGGTTAATGGAAATCAGAGGAAATTCTGTGCTGGTAATTTCTTCAATGACTCCTTCCCTCGAGCTATTGGGAATAACAAATAATCTCTGCTTTAGCTATTGCCTTCCAAAACCATGCATGGATTTGTCTTATTAATAACATCAAGATACATCAGTTTTCACAGTTTGGTCTAAAGTCTCAGAAAAGTTAGACCTTGCTGGTTGAATGTCACCCCAATGAAATCAGAGCATTACAATAAGATAACGATTCCCATTATTTTCAATCAGTTATTTTCTGAGGACTGGTCGTGCGATGTCAGTGCCACTGAGAGCAACATTTTCTCGTTCAACAGCATCACATCACATTGGCTCAAGGCTGCACCATTCCCCAATTCTACTTCATTCTCCAGCTCATTCGCCATGCTCACCAGATATAGGGGCCCACAAGATGGAATAACTTAGAGATGCCTGTGAGCATCTGGAACCTGCCACCCCACCCATGCCCTGCGCTCTGAGTCCATCCCCTCCCCCAAGCCCACCTCCTGTCGTGTATTCACCTTCCCTCCTAACCTTCCACGCCCTAATGCTGAATGTTCTGCAAAGGTCTCAGCTTTATCCCTCTGTGCCCCTACTTTAATGAATTTCAGGAATGACATAATGTTGAACTCCTCTTCCACCATCTTCTCCTTAGTGTCCATTTCTTTGGACAAGAGTCCACTTGCCATCCCAGAGACCCTTCACCCAGCTCTACCACTGTCCCTCCACCCGGACCCATTCCTCTGGCGTTTACTTGAACTGAATCTGTTCATTGAGAAATTTCCATTTGACACTTGTTGCCTTAATGTCTCTGCATCCCCCTCACACTGTCCAACCTATCACCCTCTGAACAGAATGTATGCTGTTTGCTTCGATCCAAACCTGACCGTGTTATTCAGCTTGCGTCGATAAGGCTGGTGGACTCACCTCTACATTTCAGAGGCTGAGTGCCAATTTTCAGGTACCTCCACATGTCACCTGCTGGTCCACTACCCTACCATAGCACCTCAGGCCATTTTATTAACTAAATCTGACCACATCTCTTCTGGAGATTCCCACCCACTCGCACACCCCCACACCCCCCCCCCACACACCCCCCACCACCACCGCGACCCCATCTAACAGTCCCAAAGCTGATGGCCCTCAGATAGCAGTGCTCGCTTTTATCTCCTCCTGAAAATCCACAAACAGAACTGCCTGGGCAGACCCATTGCTTCAGCCTGCTCCTGCCATACAGAGGAGGTGTATGGATAAACACGTGGGCCCAAGTTATACCTCTTCCTTCATGGGGTACGTAGACTATTCCTTGTTCCATTTCTTTCCACTCCCCCCATCCACAATACTTTCTCCGATACGTAGATGATATCATCGCTGCTGCTCCTCTCTCTTGTCCCGAAATTGAAACGTTTATCGTTTCCAATTTGCACCCCTCTCTCACTTTCACCTGTCTATCTATGACTCCTCCTTTCTTTTCCTCGACATCTCTGCTTCTATTTCTGGGGATAGACCAGTCACTTTAAATCCAGTATTAACCCACCAACTCCCACAGCTACCTGGAGTATACATCCTCACATCCTGTTTCCTGCATAGGCTCCATTCCATTCTCTCAGTTCTTCCGTCTCCACCGCATTGCTTCTGATGATTTCAACTTCAGAAATGTGGCCTCTGAAATCTCCACCTTCTTCCTCAACCGAGAATTCCCCAGCACTGTTATCGACAGGACCCATAATTAGTTCTGACCCACCTGCTGCACTTCTACCTTCACCCTCTCTCCTCCCTCCTGCAACAGTGTTAGAGTTCTCCTTGTGCTTACCTACCATCCCACCAGCGTTCACATGCAGAAGATCATCAGTCTGCATTTCCCCACCTCCAGCGAGATGCCACCACCAGACACATATTTGCCTCCTTTCCCTTTTCCAACTTCTGAAGTGACCATTTCCTCCAGGACACCCTGGTCCGCTCGTTATTCACTGGCCACACTTCCCCCACCTCCCCCACCCTACACCACAGGTTCACTTTACTTTCGCCCTGCCGGAGGTGTTACACTTTCCCATTTGCCTCCTCCCTCCTCACTATTCAAGGGCCCAAAATACCTTCCAGGTGAAGCAGCATCCTACCAACATTTCCCACAATCTGGTCTACTACATTTGCTGCTCACATTGTGATCTACTCTACGTTGGGGAATCTAAAGGTAGACTGGGTGACCACTTCACTTAATATCCAAGCTGTAAGTATGCAAAAGTCCCTGAGTTTCCAGTTGCCTGCCATTTTAACAGGTCTTGTTCTCACGTGGCCTTCATTACTCACCCCCTATTGTTAGCTACTAACAGTCTCCATTAACAGCTATTCAGCCTCTGCTGTATATTAATGAACATTTTCAGGGCTACCATTTGTTCTGAAGAAGGGCCACTGAACTACAGACGTTAATTCTGATTTCTCTGCACAGATGCTGCAGACCTTTTGCAGCATCTTCGGATTTTGTTTTAACAATGTCTCACGATGTTTTTGTATCATAATGCAATACGTCATGGACATTTAGAGCCCCGTCAAAGATAGGAACTTTGTAATTTCTCATTAAATGTTCATAAACAAATATTCGAGATTCAACTGAGATAGCAGCTTTGCTTATATCGTTCAGATTATTTAATTTGTCACACTTCAGAAAGAAAAAGTAATTGATAGAGGGAAACACAGCAGGTCTGGCACCCTCTGAGCAGAGATACACAGAATTAACCTTTGATTTCAATATGACTTTTTCAGAACAGTGTCACATTATATTCGATATGTTAACTCTGTTTCTCTCTGCAGATACTTCCTCATCTGTTGCGCTTCTACCATCATTTTCTGTTTGTATTTCATGTTTACATATCACTATATTTCATGTTTCTTGACAGGGCGACATGCTGAGTTTGGTAGCATATGGACAATGTAGTCGTTTCCTGTTCCTATTATAGTTGGTGTGTCTGGGACACACGTATGACGGCCGAAATCTGTTCCTTCTTTAAGATTCAAAGGATAAAATAATATTTTACTGAATATCCTGTAAATCTCAGGAACTCCACTTTGTTTGAAAAGACATTTTAGAGGCAGCTGAAATTTCATGAGATAATAGGAATAGATTATTGATGGTGGAGCACTCTGTGTCCTTCGTTGAACTAGATTGTCTACCCCCTCTCCAAAGGCTTTGATTACATATCACAGAATTATTTACAACAAAAGTGGGGGAAAACCCAGCCCTTTGTCTCTTCCAGCTTGGAGCGACTATACATCTACTGTTAGTCTCCTGTACTGTCCCCATAGCCCTCCACATTTTGTTATTCGCATCTGCTTTTAATGGTCAGTATCCTGCCAGATATGAGCAATATGATCAATCTCAAACAAAAAGAAAAACAGAACTTAGAGGGCAAGCTCAGCAGGCCTGGCTGTATCTGTGAAGAGAAATCAAAGTTAATGTTTCAGGATCGGTGAACCTACTCAATCTGTATTCCCAATGATTAAATGGTGTGTATATAAAATATAGTTCACTTTATCACATTTAATATTGTCCTTTTAGTTCACATTGTCATTCAGCATTGCATCACCCAAATGTTGGCTGTTTCCTGGTTGTGCATTAGATTTAATTCTGTCTGTCAGAAAGAGGGATGATGACTGGGAACTATCATTGTACTCCCTACAGTCTCCACAGCCACTGCTCCCATTCCGCCCTATCCCCCACCCACTATCACGTTCAGTCGAACCTGACTCATTAATTCATAAGTCTAAATGAATATGTTCATTGTAAATATCACTTTTAGTTTTGGACTGAGGCCAAAATGCGTAAAAATACGATTTACAACAAATAAAACTGCATTTAGAAGTCTGTCAATTTATATAAATTATTACTGAAGCATATTCCCTATGGAAGTTCCACAGTTGCCCTATTAGAGCAGTGAGAGTAACATTCAGAGAAGTCCAGATTTCATGTCTATGTTCAGGGCGGCTGTGCCCAATGACAGTCTGTTCGCTGGCGTTTGTTCCCGTGGAGGATCGATCAGCACAGTAACAACATCCTGGTTGTGATTCTTTTGGGGGATGGAGGGATTTTTGGAGAGATGGTTACAGCATAGTAAACGGACAACAGAGCAGAATCATGTAGCCTACGGAAAGAAAATATTCTTATTCTCTCTCACAACTGACTTCACTCGAGCAATTGGTGATGGGAGATGTGACCAATAGCCAGCAATGTCAACATGTAGTCCAGTCCAGATATATTGTGAACTGAATGTGCTATATTGAAAGCTGGGACTGTTTGCTCTGACTGTGATTGATGTCAGTCTCCATGCAATGCAACTGTGTCACTGGAGGGTTCCCCCCTCCTATTGGTGAGGGGCTTCATTCGGTGCGCTATCCCACTGTAGTAACTGATGCATCAGCTGCAACAGTAACAGAGATCAACAGCTGCATAGATCTGAATCTGAGAATAGCGGACTGGAACATTACAACAATGGAGAGGAGGTTTTCCTTGAGTCTTTTCAAGATTTCCCCCTCTTGGGGATTTCTAACATATCAGATATCAGCCGTGCTGATGATTATTCTGGGCGGTGTGGAGGGTGTGCTGCTAACCTATTCTCGCTATTATTGGTGTTCTCTCCCTCTGTCCATTCATTATTCCCATAAACAAGTTTGAACTTCGTTGCAATTTCTGTTGTCTATATTTGTCAGAGGAAGAAACTATTGTCTTCAGTTTCAATTGCAGTCTCCATTCATTACCCATGAATTGCAGATCACTCACTCACAAACATCTGTGAACAAAACTGTGCACAGCCCTGAGATCCCTTTTTGCCCTAAACTGATTTATGTCTCCTGTTCTCTCTGTCACCAAACCTGTCCACTGCCAGCTCCTAATATCCCCAATCTTCATCTCTGTGTCAGTATTGTTGTTCAACAAACCATTGGCTGCACGTTGGTAAAATTCAGACTTTATGTTTCAAGCTCTCTGCTGACCACTTTCCTGATTACAAATATTTTAATCACAAAATTGTTCTTGTCTCGGGCATTACTTCATGATTAGGACAATATATGAATGTAGGAATGTCGCTGGATGTAATTCAGGAGCAAAGCTTATTAAACGAAAGATATTGTTTCAAGTAATTTGTTTCAAGTTCCACCACAGCTGATGACAGAACTTAAATAAAGAATGATAAGAATTGGAATAAAAGTGACTTTCACGAAAAACAAACATAAAAGCAACATTTTGTCTGAAAACCTTCTTCTTTCACTGATCACCTTCGGTAAAGAAATCTAATGTTATTATCCTGTCTGGGTTAATTGTGACTTGAGACCCATGACAATGTGCTTAACTTTATATTGTCTTGTGGAATGGCCTCAGAGTCAGGGCAACTAGTGATGGGACCAAATGCTGCCCTTGGCAGAGATGTCAACATCCCACGGATTAAAATAATTGAAGGTGAAATCAAATAAAGGAAGATTCTGAAAATCTGAAATTAAAGAAAGAAATGCAAAGAAACGAGCAGAAAGTGCTGGGAAACTTTCCTGAACTGAAAGCAGCTGGAAAGGGGTGTGATTCATACCGTTGACAGGGAAATCTGCTTTGAAGGGGAGGAGGAATCAATAGAGAAAGAGAGATAAAGAAGGCAAAAAAGCAAACAAAGAGAATGATGATCAGCTGGGCTGGAAATCAAATGTGAGATTCACCTCACTTATTTTTCGCTTCTCCCAACTTCCTGAATATCATGCCCATGTAAATACAGGTATTCCCCAGCTTTTCAAAAGTTCACTTTTCGCCACTTCCCTTTCCGAATGACTTACATTAGGATATTGTTTCGCTAACCAAAAGAACTCCGAACAGGATTTTCACTTTTACGAAGAAAGCCGATTTTTTTCCCATATAAATTAGTGCGACTGCACTTTACACCATATCAGCTTGCGAACGGTTTCGTAGGAACCTTCTGCTTACAGATAGTGAAGGAAACCTATATATATCTAAGATCATGTTTTAAGCAATTTGCTTCCCTCTGCCTGTCCTCGCTAAGTGTGGTCATCTTCTTATATTCATTAATTAGATATAGGTATCTCTGACTGGGGCAGCATGAGTTCATTTTTCCAGTTGCCCTTGAGATGACCTTGAGCCACTGCAGTCCACGTGTTTGATCTGATTTGGTTTCATTTATTTTAGTCAAATGCACAATGGAAAGGTTTGTTTTTATTGTAGTGCAGGCACATGACTCTAAACAAGAAAACAGAGATCACAGGGTCCTTGGACAGAGTGATTCATACAAGGTTACATCTTCACAGGAGGTGTGCAAAGTAAGATCAACAATAGAAAGATTAATATTATTTGAAAAGTGAGAGATGTCAATTTGTCAGTCTAATAATGGTAGGGAAGGAAGTGTTCCTGAGCATGCCGGTCCATGTTTTCAAACCTCTGTGTCTCGTCCCTGTTGGAAGAGGATGTAGGAGATCATTACTGTTTTGGGAGAGATCTTTGATGTTGTCAGCCTTTCTGCGACAATGACAAGTATAAGTGGACGGAAGGTGGTCTTCCGTGATGGTCTGGACTGTGCATACAACCGTCTGTAATTTCTTATGGTCCTAGACAGAGCAGTTACCATGTCAGGTCAGTATGCACCCGAATAGAATGCTTTGAGTTGCCAGTATGCAGAGCACTGGGAGACGGCCAGTTTCAAAATAGTTAGATGTAGCAATTGGCTGTTAAATGGATACCCACGTTCTGGTTGCTGTTTTGACAACAATTGAAATTTAACTGATAATTTTAAATTATGTCCTCGATACCAAAACCTTGCTGAGTATTGCCAACATCGAACCAATGAGCCATCACCTGCTTCAAACGAAAAGAAAAGCCATGACCATCACAACGAAGAAGAAAGAGACAGAAACAAAGGGAAGGAGAGAGACAACACAGCGAGGGAAACAGATGGACAGTCAGTCAAAGAGAGAAAGGAAACAAAACAAGGAAACAAACAGTCATATGTGCAGGGAGAAGGGAATGGAATAGGTTCAGGGAAAGAAACAGAAGACAGGGAAAAGGAAAACACAGGCAGTGTGAAGAAACAATGAGAGACAAAGGTCACAGGGAGCTGGGGATAGGGTCAAGGGGAGCTGGGAGGAATGGGAGGAGCTGGGGGTGAGGTTCGGAAAGACCTGGGCTCGAGCACTGGAGGGAGCTGGGGGTAGGGAGATGAGGATTTATTTTGTCCTGTGCCAAGATGACCAGGAAGATCATGGTAAGAATGGATGTACTGAACGATGGCTGTAAAACATGTCTGAGAGGCATGAGACATGTCTGAGGGGCTGCACAGGGCGTGCGCTAGGCGAGATCAATATGAACAAAATGAGCATTATCGGAGATTAGAAAGTCCATTCATCAGATTAAAAACAGCTAGGAAGAAGCTGTTCCTGAACTTGCTGCTCTGTGTGTTCAAGCGTTTGTATCGTTTATCCTGATGGAAGAGGTTGTGGGAGATCTTACAGGCATATGATGGGTCTTTAGTAATGTTAGAACAAAGAACATTCCAGTACAGGAACAGGCCATTCGGCGGTCCAAGCCTGCGCCGATCCAAATCCTCCATCTCAATCTGTTTCCTATTTTCTAAAGGTCTGCATCCCTATGATTCCTGTCCATTCAGGTATCTTTCTGGAAACATGTTTAATGGAGCACCACTGGTCACAGTTCTCCATTTTGAGAAACTCGCTTCCCCTACTACGCTCTGTCCCCTGTTGCCAAGTCAGTTCTTTATCCATGTAGCTAGCACACCCTTGACACCATGTGACTTCACTTTCTCCATTACCCGACCATGGGAAATCTTAAAAAAAATCTTCCTGAAGTCCATGTACTTGACTCTACAGCCCCTCCCTCATCAATCAACTTTGTCACTTCCTCAAATAATTCTATTAAGTTGGGAAAACATGACCTTCCCTGCACTAAACCATGTTGCCTCTCACTGATAAGACCATTTTCATCCAAATAAGAATAGATCCTATCCCTCAGTATCTTCTCTTGCAGCTTCCCTACCCCAGACGTCAGGTTCACCGGTCTATAATTAACTGGATTATTCATGCTACCCTTCTTAAACAAGGGGATTAGAAACTTTCCAGTCCTCCAGGACCTCAGTTGTGTTCAAGCATGTTACAAAGATATTTATTATGGCCCCAGCTATTTCCTCTCTCCCTTCCCTCAGTAATCTTGGATAGATATTGGCAGCCTTTCTACGGCAATGAGCCATGTAAATAGAGTCAATGCTTGCGAGATTCGAGTCCGTCGTAGGCTGGGCTGTGAACACAATCTTCTGTGGTTTCTGATGATCCTGGGCAGAGTGTTGCCGTACCAGGCCATTATGCACCCGGACAGTATGTTCACAATAGTATATCTGGAGAAGGAGTGCATGCTAAATATCCTGAGCCAAGTGAGGAAGGAGAGACGTTTTTGAACCATCTTGACTGTCACACCTATGTGAGAAGTCCAGGGTAGCTTGCCAATTATCATCACTCCGAGGGACTTGACGCTCTGCACTCTCTCGACTGTTGATGTAGATAGGGGCTTGATCCCTTTCTTTCGTGCTAAAGTCAATGATCAGTTCTTTACTTTTGCCGAATTTGAGAGGGAGGTTATCACTATCTCCTTTCTATGTTCAGACTCATCGTTGTTTGTTATCCCTCCTGCTTTGGTGGTGTCATCAGCAAACTTATGGTTGGCATTGTTTAGAATTTGGCAACACAGCCACGTGTGTAACTGAGTACAATAGGGGACTGAGGACACAGCCGTGTGTGTACAGGGAGTACAGTAGGGCGCTGAGGGACACAGCCGTGTGTGTACAGTGAGTACAGTAGGGGGCTGATGACGCAGCCATAGGTATACAGGGAGTACATTAGGGACTGAGGACAGAGCCGTATGTGTACAGGGAGTACAGTAGGGGGCTGAGGACACAGCCATGTGTGTACAGGAGTACAATAGGGGACTGAGGACACAGCCGTGTGTGTACAGAGAGTACAGTAGGGGGCTGATGACGCAGCCATAGGTATACAGGGAGTACATTAGGGACTGAGGACACAGCCGTGTGTGTACAGGGAGTACAGTAGGGGGCTGAGGACACAGCCCTGTGTGTACAGGGAGTACAGTAGGGGGCTGAGGGACACAGCCGCGTGTGTACAATGATTACAGTAGGGACTGTGGGACACAGCTGTGTGTGTACAGGGAGTACAGTAGGGGACTGAGGACACAGCTGTGTGTGTACAGGGAGTACAGTAGGGGGCTGAGGGACGCAGCCGTGTGTGTACAGGGAGTACAGTAGGGGGCTGATGACACAGCCATGGGTGTACAGGGAGTACAGTAGGGGCTGAGGGACACAGCTGTGTGTGTAAAGGGAGTAGGTAGCGGGCTGAGGGACACAGCTGTGTGTGTACAAGGAGTACAGTAGCGGGCTGAGGGACACAGCTGTGTATGTACAGGGATACAGTAGGGGGCTGAGGGACCCAGCCGTGTGTGTACAGGGAGTACAGTAGGGGGCTTAGGACACAGCCGTGTGAGTACAGGGAGTACAGTAGGGAACTGAGGACACAGCCATGTGTGTACAGGAGTACAGTAGGGACTGAGGACACAGCCATGTGTCTACCGGAGTACAGTAGGGAAATGAGGACACAGCCGTGTGTGTACAGGGAGAACAGTAGGTTGCTGAGGACACAGCCATGTGTGTACAGGGAGTACAGTAGGGACTGTGGGACACAGCCGTGTGTGTACACGGAGTACAGTAGGGGACTGAGGACACAACCATGTGTGTACAGGGAGTACAGTAGGGGGTGAGGGACACAGCCGTGTGTGTACAGGGAGTACAGTTGGGGACTGAGGGACACAGCTGTGTGTGTTACAGGGAGTACAGTAGCGGGCTGAAGGACACAGCTGTGTGTGTACAGGAAGTACAGTAGGGGGCTGAGGGACACAGCCGTGTGTGTACAGGGAGTACAGTAGGGGGCTGATGATGCAG
Source organism: Hemiscyllium ocellatum (assembly GCF_020745735.1). Classification (NCBI taxonomy): domain Eukaryota; kingdom Metazoa; phylum Chordata; class Chondrichthyes; order Orectolobiformes; family Hemiscylliidae; genus Hemiscyllium; species Hemiscyllium ocellatum. Next base: position 64,690 of record NW_026869305.1, on the reverse strand, counting down.
CCGTGTGTGTACAGGGAGTACAGTAGGGGGCTGAGGGACACAGCCGCGTGTGTACAATGTTTACAGCAGGGACTGTGGGACACAGCTGTGTGTGTACAGGGAGTACAGTAGGGGACTGAGGACACAGCTGTGTGTGTACAGGGAGTACATTAGGGACTGAGGACAGAGCCGTATGTGTACAGGGAGTACAGTAGGGGCTGATGACGCAGCCATAGGTATACAGGGAGTACATTAGGGACTGAGGACACAGCCGTGTGTGTACAGGGAGTACAGTAGGGGGCTGAGGACACAGCCCTGTGTGTACAGGGAGTACAGTAGGGGGCTGAGGGACACAGCCGCGTGTGTACAATGATTACAGTAGGGACTGTGGGACACAGCCGTGTGTGTACACGGAGTACAGTAGGAGACTGAGGACACAACCGTGTGTGTACAGGGAGTACAGTAGTGGGGTGAGGGACACAGCCGTGTGTGTACAGGGAGTACAGTTGGGGACTGAGGGACACAGCTGTGTGTGTACAGGGAGTACAGTAGCGGGCTGAGGGACACAGCTGTGTGTGTACAGGAAGTACAGTAGGGGGCTGAGGGACACAGCCGTGTGTGTACAGGGAGTACTTTAGGAGGCTGAGGGAAGCAGTCATTTGTGTACAGGGAGAACGGTTGGGGGTTGAGGACACAGCCGTGTGTCTACAGGATGAATAGGAGGGAGCTGAGGACACAGCCATGTGTGTACAGGGAGTACAATAGGGGACTGAGGGACAACGGTCATGTGTATACAGGGAGTACAGTTGGGGTCAGAGGGCACATCTCTTGGTGTAAAGGGGGTAAAGTTGGGGGTGAGGACACAGCCATGGGTGTACAGGGAATATAGTAGGGAGCTGAAGGCACAGAGGTCGGGGTACAGTAGGGGGCTGAGGACACAGCCGTGTGTGTAGAGGGAGTACAGTAGGGAGCTGAGGACACAGCCAGGTGTGTACAGGTTGTACAGTAGGGGGCTGAGGACACGGCCATGTGTGTACCGGGAGTACAGTAGGGGGCTGAGGGACACAGCCATGTGTGTACAGGGAGTAAACTGGGGGGCTGAGGACACATCCTTCAGGAGCTCCAGTGTTGAGTGTTATTGTGGCGGAGGTGCAGATACCTATCTTCACTAATTGTGTTCTGTGGGTCAGAGACCGGGAGATCCACTTGCAGGGGGTGGAGCTGCGACTAAGGTCACGGAATTTTGAGATCAGTCTGGAGGGGATAATGATGTTTAAGGTGGAGCTGTCATCAATGAGCAGGAGACTGGTGTAGGTGTCTTTGTTGTCCAGATGTCCTAGGAATGAGTGCAGGTCTCGAGATACAGCATCAGTTGTGGACCCGTTACATCAGTCGGCATATTATAGGGGATCAAGTCAGGCTGGGAGATTGGAGGTGATGTGGGCCATAACCAGCCTTTCAAATCACTCCGTATTTAGTGAGGTTAGAGCCACTGGGCAGCAATCATTATGTCATTAAAGCATGAGCTTTCTCACTTACAAGGTAGATGTTATGATTTGGAGATGCCGGGGTTGGACTGGGGTGTACAAAGTTAAAAATCACACAACACCAGGGTATAGTCCAACAGGTTTAATTGGAAGCACAATCATGAAGGTTGATGTTGGTCTTCTTGGAGCAGGTTGGGACTTTGGCTTGTGGGAGGGAAAGGCTGAAATTGTATGTGAATACCTCTGCCAGTTGGCCCTCACAGGATCAGAGTGCTTAGCCCGGAACACTATCCAGGTCCTTCACTTTCCTTGATTTGACCTGCAGGAAGACTGATCATGCCTGCAGTGGTGACAGCGGACACAGGTACATCCGAGGCTGTCGGGGCAGGTTTCAGCCTGGTAGTCACACAGTTATTCATCATAGACATCCCCTCGCCGACCTCCCTCCATCGTCATCAATGCACAGTGACATGGTTGGTGTGAGCACCACTCAGTTAGTGTTGAGACGGAGTGACATCAATAGACTGGGATTGTGCGCCACAATGAAGTAAACTCACAACAAAAGGGGGTAGGGTGTGCTTCTACTGAGAGTCAGTAGTGCAGGGAGTGAAGACTCTCCAGGTGTAATTCAAGTCAAGGCAGTGCTTCAACCTGAATGGAGTCAAGCACCTTGACTGTTGTGCCTTGTAGATGGTGGATGGTCTTAGGGAGCCAGGAAATGTATTATATATGAACAAACTGAACAAAGGACTTGAGGGCAGTTTTGCTAAATTTGCAGACGATATTGAGGAAGTGGGGAAGCTGCAGAAAGCCTTGAACAGTTTAGGACTGTGGGAAAACACGTGGCTGATGGAACACAATATGGGAACGTGTGAAAATATGGACTTTGGTAGGCGGAATAGAGGAGACACTATGTTCTAATAGGATCCATAAATCTGAAGCACAAAATAATTTTGAAGCACTCGTCCTCTCTTATGGTTAACGTGCATGTTCAGTTGGCAGTTAGGAAAGCAAAAGCAATGTTCGCATTCGTTTCAAGAGAGCAAGAATGCAAGACAGGCGACATACTGCTGAGAATGTAATGGGCTATGGACAGACAGCATTTGGCCAATTGTGAGCTTTTTTAGACACTATCTCTGGAGAAAGATCTGCTGTTGTTAGAGGTGATTCATCCTGGGGGTGATGGCTTGTCTCATGAGCCGCAGTGTGTGCATTCGATGGAATTTAGAAGAATTGTGGGGGTGGGGGGTCTGATTGAAACTAATGGATTACTGATAAAATTGATAGAGTCAGTATGTAGAAGGTATTTCCACTTTTCATAGAGACAATGACAAAAAGGCAGAGTATCAGAATGAAGGAATGGGCTGAATGGCCTAAGTCTATTGCTATATCTCATGCCGTTTAGGACACCGGGTCTATTATTCCGTATAGACTTGTAAATCTCTAACCTGCTCTTGTAACCCTTGTATTTGTATATTGATTTGACTTCACGTTCTGGTCAATGGTAACCCCTGTAATATGGACGGTGGGAGTATTCAGTGTCAGCCAGTATTCCATTAATATTTTGAATATGAGCTGCTATCAGTGAGTCTCATCTGGCGGGAGTAAATTCTCTCTATGATGATTGCCATTTTCTGTCTGGTATTTTCGAAGGATTGATCCAACAATACGCCAGTATTGTTGATTTAAACAAAACAGGTACAACTTATCACAGCATTCATCAACAATATGTCATCGAATACTGAACACCCTTTAATAACAGAAAAGTCCAAAATGTTCAATATTAGAAACACCGCTTTCCTGTTCGTGTTCAAATCAGATAACCTGTCCCATCGAGATGCTCAACTTGGAACTATTTTTAAAAAATTTTTTTTGAATGGGGACACTGCTGGATGTGCTCAGCATTTCTTGCCCGTCCCCAGTTGCCCTTGAGACGGTGGTGCTGAGCTGCCTTCTCGAACTGCTGCAACCTACCTGCTGTGCGGTGACCCACTAGTGACTAAAGAGGGAATTCCAGGGTTTTCACGCAGCAATAGTGAAGGAACGGCAATACATATCCAAATCAGAATGTTGACTCGTTTGGAGGGGAATTGGAAGATGGTGCTGTTCTCAAAAGTCTCCTGCCCTTGTCATTCCAAATGGAGTTGTTTAATCGTCCGCCACCATTTACCATCAGATTAGCAAGACTGCAAGGCTTAATTCTGATGCATTAGAAGGAGCTGTCTGAGGATCTTTGGGTATTTCTCTATTGTGTCTTGTAGATAGTGCACACTGCTGCTCCTGAGTGACCATGGTGAAGGGAGTGAATGCTTGTGGATGTGGTGCAAATCAACTGTGCTGTTTTGTCCTGGATTGTGTCAAGCTTCTTTAGTGTTGTTGGGGCTGCACTCATTCAGACAAGTGAAGATATTCCATCTCATTCCTGACTTGTGCCTTGTAGATAAAGGACAGGCTATGGGTAGTCAGGAGGTGAGTTTCTCGTGCAGTATTCCTAGCCTCTGATCTGCTGTTATATTCATGTGGCGAGTCCAGTTGAGTTTCTGGTCAATGAAACCCCCCAGAATATTGATAGTGAGGGAGATTAGTGATGATAATGCTGCTGAATACAAAGTGGTTATATTGTTTCTCAATGATGACATTATGTGGCGCGAATGTTACTTGCCCAGATAATTTTGCTTAGGGCATGGCCTGCTTCCGTATCTAAGCATTTGCGAATGGTACTGAACATTGTGCAGTCATCATCGAATATCCCCACTTCTCACCTTATGATGGAAGGAAGGTCATTGTTGATGCAGCTGAAGATGTTTGGAACTAGGACATTATCCTAAGGGACTACTGCGGAGATTTTCTGGAGCTGAGATGACTGACCTCCAACAACAATGACCATCTTCCTATCTGTCAGGTATGACACCTAGAACAGAGTGTTGGCCCGCGGTACCAATTTTGCTTGGGGTCCATGATGTCACATTTGGCAGAATGCAGCCTTAATGTCAAGGGCTGGAATTCAGTTCATTTTACTATGTTTGAACCAAGTCTGTGACGAGTTCAGGAGCAGAGTGATCCTGGCAAAACCCAAACTGGGCGTCACTGAGCAGGTTAGTTTTGAGTAGGTGCAGTGTGATAGCACTGTTTATGACACCTTCCATCATTTTACTGATGATGGAGAGTAGACTGATAAGCCGGTATTTGGATGGGTAGAATTTGTCCTGCGTTTTATGTAGAGAACACACTTGAGCCATTTTTCCCCATTGTCGGTTTGTAAACATACTGGAACAGCTTGGCTAGGGGGCCGTGATGTTCTGGAGCACAAGTCTTCAGGACTATTGCCAGCATGTTATCAGGGCCTATAGCCGTTGCAGTATCCAGTGCCTTCAACCGTTTCTTGATATCAGTTAATCGAATTTGCTGAAGGCTGCTATCTGTAATGATGGGGACCACCGGAGGAGGCCGAAATGGATCACCCACTCAAAACTTCTGAGTGAAGATTGCAATGAAAGCTTCAGCCTTATATTTTGCACTGATGTGCTGGGTTCTTCCATCATTGAGGTTGGGGATATTTGTGGAGACTCCTGCTCTGGTGAGTTGTTTAATCGTCCGTCACCATTCATGATCAGAATAGCAGGACTGCAGAGCTTAAATCTGATGCATTGGTTCTGTGATCGCTAAGCTCTGTCTGTCCCTTGCTGTTTATGCTATCTGGCACGCAGGTATTTCTGCTTGGAAGCTTCAGCAGATGAACATTTTATCTTTATATATTCCTGGTTCTGCTCCTGGAATGCCCTTCTGCATTCTCCATTGAACCAGGGTTAATCCTCTGGATTGATGGTAATGGTTGAGTGGGGGAATGCTGGGCCGTGATGTTACAGATTATGCTGGAGTACAGTTCTGCTGCTATTGATGGTCCACAGTGTCTTATGGACGGACAGTCTTGAGTTGCTAGATCTGCTAAAAGTTGTGCCATTTAGCATGGTGATAGTGCCACACAACACAATAGAGCTTATGGAGACAATAGACTTCGTCTTCACAAGGACGGTGTGGTGGTCACTTTTACCGATACTGTCATGGACATATACATCTGCACTTGGTAGATGAGTAAGGACGAGGTCAGGGATGCTTTTTTACCCTCTCGTTCATTCCCTCACCACCTTCTGCTGACCCAATCTAGTAGCTATGTCCTGAGGAGCCGACCAGCATGATCAGTCGTACTGTTGCCAAAACAGTAGGCGGCACAGTGGTTAGCACTGCTGTCTCACAGCGCCTGAAACCCGTGTTCAATTCCCGACTCAGGCGACTGACTGTGTGGAGTTTGCACGTTCTCCCCGTGTCTGCGTGGGTTTCCTCCGGGTGCTCCGGTTTCCTCCCACAGTCCAAAAATGTGCCATGCTAAATTGCCCGTAATGTTAGGTAAGGCGTAAATGTAGGGGTATGGGTGGGTTGCGCTTCGGCAGGTCGGTGTGGACTTGTTGGGCCGAAGGGCCAGTTTCCACACTGTAAGTAATCTAATCTTAAAAGAAAAATACTCTTGACAGTCGACTTTGAAATCCCCCGGCCAGAATTCATTTTGTGCCCTTGCCACAGTCAATGCTTTCTCCAAGTGTTGTTTAACATGGAGGAGGACTGATTCAGCTGAGGAACGACGTTACGTGGTAATCAGTAAGAGACACTTTTGTCCATGTTTAATTTCTGTTATTTCTGTAATGTATGATTCCGTGAGTAAGCCTATATCGGGCTGTTTCTTGACTAGTCTGCAAGGCAGTTGTTCCAAAGTTGGCACCAGACCTCAGGTGTTAGTAAGGAAGACTTCAGGTTCTATAGAGATGTTTCTAATGTTGAATTTTCCGGTGCCCATTTCCATGCCAGGTGGTCCAATCGGTTTCATTTGTTTGAAACTTTGTAGGGATTGGTACAACTGAATGACTCATTACACCATTTCAGGGGGCGATTGGGAGTCAATGACATTGCTTTGGGTCTGGAGTTGCATGTCAGCCAGAACAGGTGCGGTTGGAAGATTCCTTCATTGCAGGATATTAGGGAACCAGGTGGATTTTTCTGACAATCGTCAATGATTTCATTCTCAGCAGTAGATTCTTAATTCCAGGGATATTTTTACATTATTGGATTGAATGTCCACCATCTGCAGTGGCGGGATTCAACCTGGATCCACAGAACAGGAGCTGATTTTTCTGGATTGATAATCTATTGGTAATACCATGAGACATATTGGAACCACATGTTGTACTCCGCTGCCATTTCGTGTGTTACCCTGCTTTTCATTCATTTCTTATGTTATTCTGGAATCTCATCCTTCATTAAATCCTGATTGAAATATAGAGTCATGAACGCCTTCTCGTCTACTCGAATTTCATTCAGTCTGTTTTGTTTGAACAGACATTTCAAGGCAGCTGTATACGAGAGAAGAGCAGGAAAAGATAATGAGTGATTGTGCACTGTCTCTGTCATCGGACCAGCATGTCTGTCCAGGAAGTATTTATTGTGGTCACAAAACCTCAATTATTATGGCATGGATGGAGGCCATTCAGCCCATTGTGGAGTCACAAGCTCTTGAACTGCACAATTGGAGTTATAGAGAGCGTGTGAAGAGAGATTTTGTGAGAGAGAAGTAAACAGAGAGAGAGAGCATGTGAAGGGAGATAAACTGACAGCGCAGAGAAAGGGGAGGGACTGACAGAGTGTGAGAGGAAGAGATGTTAGATGAGGGTGAAATTAGATAGATCAGAAGACTGCATTACGGTAGATAAATATGGACAGACAGAAGAAAGAAGCTTTATTTAGAAATTCCTCTGGTCGGCAAGCCCTTTGTCTGGGCGCCGTGCACTGTAAGCACTGTGCTGAAACTGGCTGTCATCCCAGATTATTTACTTCCAACAATATCACAGAGCTGGGTTACTGACAGCTAAACAGAACCCATGAGGCCAATAGGTTGGTTCCATGGAGAAAGCAGAGCTTTTAATTAGTCTGTGCCAAGAGCAGCAGGAAATGATAACCACCACCCTGCCTCTACGAACCCCCTCCCCCCACCCCTACCCCCTCTCCACACCCACACACACCGATACTGTATGAGAGACTAGGCCAAAGAATCTCAGTAAGGGGACTAACTGACAGAAGTGAAATCACGATCTTAGCTGTGGGTCAAATAATGATTGATAAAGTTTGCACACCATTTTCCTAGTGATGTAATTCACATATTCACATTTCAATTTATATAGCTCAATATCAGGAGTGTATTTTAACAACCTTATCTCTTTGTACTTTGCATATATTGGTGGGTGCACAAAATCATTTTGTTCCTATATTTTATATTGCATAAACGCATTTCATTAATATTATCTCTGCTAATTCCTCATTGTAGATGTATTCTTGAATCTGTTCTTCATATGAGTTATAAAGAGTAACATTGCAATTCTGGTAACTGGGGAACATCACTGTCCCTCCACCCAGTCTAATCAGCCATGTCCCCCAGTCCTCTCCATCTTCTGTCTTTTCACCAATATTATAATCACAATGTAATCGAAGTCCATTAAATGACACTTCATGACAGTTCCTTAACATCGATAACATCAGCAGCATGACCCTCACCTGCCCTCCCTGATCCTGGAATAACAATCTGAACTGTGTTTGTCATGTTCAATTCGCTGTTAACGTATCCATGCCGTTTGTTTGTTGTAAGCCACGTTTCTTTTGGCACATTTTGCTATCAGATCATGGATGATAGATGTTTTCTCAATGTTTTACTGATTTTGCAATGACTGATCAGTAGTTATGGGATTTATTTCTGTACATATGAACAGAGAAGCATGTTAATGGTTCGTTACATTTCTGGCATTATTTCCATATCCAAGGCTGACTGAATGATTACACACAAACAATCTGCCATCCTCAACATTCCTTCCTTCAGTCATACCCATATCACACCCAGAATGCATAAATGTTCAACGTTATTTTGAATGTTAATAAAGTAGCATTGAATTCAAAGGGGTTAACTGGAGATATTTGTTCAGTGATTGTAATGATGTCAGTCTCCGTGGATCGTATGCGTCCCCAGAGAGTTCCTCTCTTCTATCAATAAGGGCATGCTTTCAGTGTTGTATCCCATAGTATGAGCGGAAGCATGGCCAACAGCAGTAACAGGGATTAGCAGCTTCAGAGAGAAGGACAGGAGAGATGGGAATCTGGGAACATTAGACTGGAATGTTCCAACGATGGATAGGAGTTTATCCTATGGTCTGTACTGGCTTTCCCAGCCTTGGATATCATTAGCATCGCGGATTGAAGATGTACTGATGGTTATTCAAGCTGGTTACTATCCTATCCTTGCTACAGTTGGTGTTCCTGGTAAGTCACTCTGTCTGTTTAGTGAAATGGTCTGAACTGAATCGATGCTCATTATATGCAGATTTTAGAAAGGTGCAAGCCAACGTTTTCAGCTCCAAAGAGTCCATTCCTTAGAAATTATAACTTGCAAACTATTATTTACAAATTACTCCTCAATACGCGAGGGTAAAACACACTGTTCTCAACCTCTTTGATTCATTTTCTCCTGCAAAAGACATCACCATATCCTCTCCAAATACCTATCCTGTCCAGTACCACCGTTAAGACGTCCCAGTCTCCTCTTCAGCCTCAGTTCAATTCCTCAATAAACCATCGTTTGTTCCTTTGTTAATTCCAGATACATCTGTTTCAAGTCCCTTCTAACCACGTGTCCATTGCAAAATAATTGCACTTGAGATGTTTAACTTGTTCTCTGCACAAAATCTGAAAGATGGGCAGACAGTGTATGGTGGGTCACGTCATTGGCTCGTATTCTGGGGCCACAGAATGATAATCTGTGGATACCAGCTTGCCTTATACCCATTAGAGAAGGCAGTGGGCCATCGTTCTCTGGTCAAGTCTCTGTTTAACTGCAAACCCACGGCAATGTGTTTTACTATTTATTGTCCTGCAGAACAGCTGAACCAGCCACTCAGTTCAAGATCGGTATAACATGCTGGCCTGACCATGGCTGCACACATCCCGTGAGGGCAGAACAAAACGAAAGGTAGCTCCCTTCCTCTGCCTGCATCCCATATTCCAACGGCTCATTTCCATTCAGTTAGGTAGCCATTCACTGTTTTAGATGTATTCTTTGTGATTGAGTCTCTCCCAAGAGTGATGTCCATCTCCACGGGCACCTCTGGTGCTGGCTTTATTAATGCTGACCTACAGATGTGAGAATGTTTCTAAATTATACATCAGTGCAGTGCATTGTAAATGAATCGTTTCCTGTTTCACACGAAAGAAATGGAGCCAGCTAAGTGAGGGAAAGGAATTATTGTAATCAAACCTGAGAATGTTGTTGAGGTAGTGTTTGGGGCATTGTGGACAGATTTTCTTTCTTTTATATGAAGTAATCTCCTTCCCCCAGAGAGAGTGAAGAGGAGTTCAACTAGATTAATCCCTGGGATGATGGCACCATGAGGAGTGAGTGAAGGTTGATCTCCAGCGCTGTGAGAGAATAAGCGGTTGAATCCTGAGAGTTATGGACAATCACTCCTTATATTCTAAACAGACAATGAGAAGGTGATAAATTCCATGAGTGCTATTTCACTCAGGATGCATGATTCGGGATAGTTTAAGTGCCTGGGCGGACGTTACGCCCACCCACCCCAACCCCTACTCCCCATTGAGAGAGACGGAGAGGTCCAAGTTTTGAATAAACTCTCCCCACATTAATACAGTGCAGTTGGTGTGTGATCCTGCACTGAATGTCTTGTTATCCACAATCCCGACAACAACCACAATACCTTCATTCTAAAGCAGTTAACTATTCACAACAGCTTCTGACCTTCATGAATGACATGAATCTATCTTCTCAGAGATGCAAAGTACTTCCTTAAGGTTTAGACCAGAAGACTATAAGATGTTGGAGCATAAATTAGGGCAGTTAGCCCATCGGGTCTTCTCCGTCATTCAATCATCGCTGATAGGTTTCTCAAACCCATTCTCCGACCTTCTCTCCATAACCCTTCATCCCCTAGATAATCAAAAACTATCTATCTCCCTCTCAAATATACTCAATGACCTGCCCCCACAGCTTTCTGGCAATAAATTTCAAAGATTCACCCTTCTATGGTTAAATTACTGTCTCCTTATCACTGTCCTAAAAGGTGTTCCCTTTCATCTAAGGCTGTGCCCTGGGATTCTAATCCAATGGAAACATCTTTTCAGCATCGACTCTCTCCAGGTCGTTCAGTATCCTGTCTATATCAATTATATTCTCTCTCATCCTTTCAAACTTTATCAAGTATAGACCCAGAGTACTCAAACATTCCTCATGCAAAAAGCTTTTCATTACTATGACCATTCTCGTGAAAATCTTCTGAACACGCTCCAGGACCAATACATCCTTCCTGAGAGATGGAGCTCAAAAATGAGCACAATACTCCAAATGTGGTCTGACCAGAGCCGTATAGAGTCAGTTCTTATATTCAATTATTTTCGGAGTAAATGCTCCCAATCATAATTGCAATTGCCCTCCTAACTACTGCCTCAACCTGCAAGCTGACTTTGAGAGAATCCTGCACTAGAACTCCCAATTCCCTTTGCACTTCAGATTTCTGAATTTTCTCACCATTTAGGAAATAGACCATGCCTCTATTCTTCATGCCAAAGTGCATGACCTCACACTTTCCACCGTTGGAATGCATCTGACGATCTCTTTACCTGTCCAAATCCTCTTTCAGCCTCTCCGCTTCCTCAATACGACCTGACCATCTCCCTATCTTTGTATCGTCTGCAAACCTAACCAGAGTGCCGGCAATTCCCTCATCTGGATTTTTAATGTAACAAGTAAAAATTTATGATTCCAACACTGAGCATTCTGGATCACTGCTTGTCGCCGGCTGCCATCCTGAGAGGTTCTCTTTTATCCCCACTCTCTGCTTTCTGCCAGAGAGATAGGCTTATATCCATGCCACTGCCTTGCCTCTAACACCACGGACCCTTATCATACTCAGCAATCTCCTGTGTGACACCTGGTCAAATGCTTTCTTGAATTCCAGGTGGATACCATCCATTGGCTGTGCTTGGTCGAGCCTGCTCATTTCCCCTTCAGCGAATTCCAATGGATTTGTCAGGCATTAACTTCACTTGATGGAACCATGCTGACTTTGCCCTATTTTACCAAACACTTTCAAGTATTCAGAAATCTCATCCTTCACAATGGATTCCAGGATCTTACCCATGACAGAGGTTAAACTATTCATGGTGGGGTTTTTTTTGTCTTTTTTGTTACTCCCTTGTTAAAAATGGCTGTCACATCAGTGGGTTTCCAGTGCTCTGGGATCGTTCCTTACTCTAGTGATTCCTGCAAGATAATCACGATTGCCTCCACTCCCTCTTCAGCTAACATCCTTATAATACTGGGATGTAGTCCATCTGGTCAGGGTTATTTACCCACCTTTGGACCATTACATTTTTCTCTAGCATATTCTCCATGGTGGGGGCCATCATACTCAGCTCTGGTCCCTCAATCTCTTGAATGTTTAAGGTATTACTCGTGCCTTCCACCATGAAAGCTGATGCAAAGTAATTATTCAGACCCTTGGCCATTTTCTCGTTCCCCACTGCTATCTCTCCAGTATCATTTTCCAACAGTCCAATGTTCACTTCTGCCGCTCTTTTATACTTTATATATTGAAAGAAACTGTTACAGTCTTCCTTTATATTACTGGCTAGCTTACCCCCATATTTAATAATCTCCCTCCTTATTTGATTTTGTTTGCCCTCTGTTTTGTCTTTGTAAACTTTCCAATCCTCAGGTTTCCCACTGCACTTTGCCACATTATATCATGTCTCATTTGCTTTTATGCTGTACCCGACTTCCCTAGTCAGCGATGGTTGTCCCATCTTCTCGATACAAGCCTCTTTTTCCTTAGGATAAATCTCTACTGTAGCCTGAATTACTCCAAACATCTCTTGCCATTGCTGTTATACTATCTTTCCTGCTGGGCCCGTCTCCCAGTCAATTCTACCCAGCTCCTCACTCATGTCTGTGTAATTGCCTTTATTCAGCTGGAATACCATTACTTCTGATTCTATCTTCTCCACCTGAAATTGCAGAGTAAATTCAAAAATATTATGATCACTGTCACCTCAAGATCCCCTCATCTAGTCTGCCTGTACAAGCTGCTCCAAAACGCCATCTTGTAGACATTCCACAAATTCCTTTTCCTGCCAACCACTGTCAATCTGAATTCCCAGTCCATCTGTATAATAAAATCCCATGTGATCACTGTAACTTTGCCTTTCCTGCAGATCTTTCTAGTTCCTGGTGTATCTTACACCCAAGCTCCCTGTATATAACTCCAACTGCATTTTTCCACTTCTTTGATTACTCAATTCTACCGACACAGATTCTACACCATCTGACCTTATTACATTTCTTATTATTGATCATTGATTCGATTCCATTCTTAATTCTTAGACAACTCTATCTCTGTGGCCATCTGTCTATCTTTTCGACAGGATGAATATCCTTGAATATTCAGCTCCCAATCCTGATCCTCTTGCAGCGATGTCACTGTAATGCCCACTATGTCTTACCTGCCAATTTATGGATGAGTCACAAGCTAATTTACCTTATTCCTTGTACTACATGCATTCCGATATAATAGTTCAGTCCTATATTACCCGTCGCTCTTCGCATTGTCATTTGTTTGTCCAGCTGTTGGTACCTACACGGACCCTGATCATTCCCCTCCCGCTCTAAGCTCTGCAACCCAGATGATGTATTCCAAACCCGAGCACCGTGTAGGCAACACAACCTACAGAACTCTTAATCCCGATCACGGAGAACAGTATCTATGCTTTTAACTATACTATCCCCAATTATCCATCATTGGGCAGCATGGTGACACAGCAATGCTGCCTCACAGTGCTAGGAACTTGGGTTCATTTTCAATCTCTGGACCCTGTCTGTGTGGACTTTGTACATTCTTCTGGTGTCTGCATTGGGAGCGTTAACTCTTTTCTCTCTCCACAATCCGTCTCTGCGTTTGCTTCAGATTTCTACCATCCACAGTATTTTTGCTTTTGTTCGATGGAGAAATGCAGCAAATGTGACAGGTTTTTGTAAAAGCAGCCGTGGTTTGCGGGTTCCTCTGGATGTTCAGGAATTTTGCCCTGCCACTTGCCTGAGTGCAGTGTCCCAGGATGCCCATTCCATCTCACTCAGTTCCGTCAGTCCATCGTCACTACATGCAGCCTTTCCTTGTGCCATCCCGGGGCTCCCCGCACCCCAATGCATGGCGCTGAATACACCCTTCGCTGGACTGTGCACACAACGACAATGGGAACTTTCCGACCCGCTGGGGAATCTGGGTAAAGACCCTGCCATTGAAAGGAACAGAATAACTAGAATCCAATTGAATAGCAAAGCTGAGTAAACAGGCTGAATTACTTCCATCTGCTCTGACATTTTCTAATCTTCTGTTTATCCTCGTCCATCTGCAAATAGATGGTCCATATGTATGCCTTGTCAAACAGGTTTGGTGGTGGGGATAGATATCAGATCCGGTGGCCATTGGACTGATTCAGTGGTCTCACTTTCCTGACGTCACACTTAAGTTTTTATTATCAAGTCTATCCAGATTAAAAAAAAGGTCTTGCTGGAGTTGCGCTGAAAGGATATTTGAATTTTGGAGACATTAGAATATGTCACGTGCGAGTGAGGTTAGGAATTGTAAGGTAGCACAGTTAAATACACAATCAAGAACTGGTCAGGGAGGCAGCACATCCGATATGTGTATCATTGGGATTCCCGAGTCGGGAGGATATACACAAAAAGGACGGGATGCACATGAGCTGATAACAATCTCCGATATGTGGATCATTGGGAATCCCGCGTTGATAGGATATAAAGAAGATGGACGGGATGGTCTTGAACTGGCAGCAATCCGTCTCCTGGCGGACAGGTTTGATATTGTCCTTTACGAGGGTTTAAACTAGCGTGTGGCAGTGGTGGGGAAGGGGTGTGGTGGAGGGGTGTGTGGAACCACAGCAATAGGTCCACAGGTACAGTAACTAAGGAGGAGTTGGAGACTAATCCTAGTACAGCTAAGACCAACAACAAAAGAAAACAGACAGAGGGTACTGAGTACAGTGGCCTGGCAGTCTGAAGTGTGCTGATTTTAATATAAGGAATCTGTTTGTTTGAACAGATATTTTGATATCGCTGCATGTCAGAAAATAGGAAGAGATAATGGTTAATTGTCCACTGTGTCCTTCACTGGACCAGCTTGTCTCTCCAGGCACCAAAACTTGTTACTGTGCGTCAGACAACTTCAGAATTAATACAACACAGAAGGAGGCCATTCAGCCCACCATGCGTCCATGAGCTCTCCAACTTGACAGCTTGAAAATAGAGGGAATGATCGGAGCTAGACTGAGAGGGAGAGAAATAAACAGAGAGAAAGACAATGAAGTGAGATAAACAGAGTGAAAAAAGGAGCTACAGAATGAGAGCAAGGGATGTCTGAAGTCAGATCAGGAGATAGCATGAGGAGAAATGCACAGAAACTTTTCTTCGAATCCCTCACAGACTGTCAGCCCTTTGTCTGGTGCCATACCCTGTGAGCACCATGCTGATACTGGCTGTCATCCCAGATCATTTATCGCCAATAACATCCCAGAGCTGAGTTTCTGACTGCTTAACACAATCCAATAGACCAATGGATTTGTTCCAGGGAGAAGGCGGATTAATTTAAATATTCTGGGCCAACAGGAACTTGTAGCCCCTCTAGACACTGCATGAGAGGCAGGGTGGAATCTCAGTGAAGGGAATCACTGGCAGAGGGGAAATCAGGATCTCAGCCTTGAGTCAAATAACGATTGATAAAGTTTGCACACCACTTCCATGCTTTTGTAATTCATATTAAAACTTATATAGCTCCACATAGTAAGTTTATTTAACAATATTGTCTTTTTGTAACTTTCATGTTTTGGTATGTACAGAAAAGCATTTTTATCCTATCATTATGTGTTGAATAAATACATTTTATTACTGAGGAAAAAAGGCCTTGCTCCGATGGGACAGTCGTCATCTGAACCGTGCTGGGACCAGAATCTGAGTGAATCCTATCCATGGCTGTAGACAGAGCTTTCAACTGATTAGGGGTGGGTGGGTGTGTGTGTGTGTGTGTGCGCGCGCGCGTGCGTGTTGGGGTGCAGTTATAGAGTTTAATTAGAAAAGCCGAATTAAACGAGAACGTAAGAGTACAGAACTCAGGAGAGGTTATTAAAATCTTCAGCACAGACACAAATAGGATAAAGCACCTGGAAATGTTTAACATATCAAACTTCAAGCGCACTGCAAAAATGAATGACAACGAAAAGAGGGATGGTTAATGCAGGACTGAAGGGGTTACAAATGAATGCATGCTGTATAAGGAATGAGGTAAATGAGCTTGTGGCATGAAGTAAGTCGGCAGGTATGAAGCTATGAGCATCACAGAAATATGGCTGCAAGATGATCTGAATTCTTAAGGATATTTACCATATTGAAAAGAGAGGCAGATGGGCAGAGGGAGTGGATTGGCATTATTAGTAAGAAATGAAATTAAAACAATAGTAAGAAAGGAAGTAAGGTGAGATGGTGTAGAATCTGCGTGGATGGAATTGAGGAATCAGAAAGGTAAGACAATCACTGTTGGAGCCTTGTACAGGGCTCCAAAGAGTAGTCAGGAGCTGGGGCACAAGATACACTAGGGGATAGAAAAGGCAAAGTACAGTAATCATGGGTGATTTCAGTATGCAGGGGAACTGGGAACATTAGATTGGTAGTGGTTCGCATGAAAAGGAATTTTAGGAATGTTTATAAGATGGCTTTTGGAGCAAATTCTGGTGGAGCCCACTCGGGAACAGATGGTACTGGATTTAATGACACAGGATTCGTAATGGAGATTAGGGTGAAGGTAAAGTTCGGAAGCAATGATCAAAACATGATTGAATTTATTCTGCAATTTGAAAGAGAGAAGATAGAATCAGAGGTAACAGTATTTAAGCTAAATAAAGGCATCTGTAGAGGCATAAGGGAGAAGCTGGGTAGAATTGACTGGGAGAGGAGTCAAGCATGAAAGACAGAGGAACAGCAATGGCAGCAGATTCCAAGATTAATTCAGGAGACCCAGCAGGGATTCTTGCCGAGGAATAGAGGCATGGTACAGGGAGGATGAGGCAGCCGGGGCTGACGACGGAAGTCAGGGATTTCATACAGGCAAAAGAACAAGCGTATAATGTGGTGAGGGACAGTGGGAAACTAGAGAATTGGGAAACTTACAAAGACTAACAGAGGGCAAAAAAAGGACAGAGAAGATTAGATATAGAGGTAAGCTAACCAGTAATAGAAAGGAGACTGTAAGAGTTTCTTTAATATATAAAGTGCAAAAGAGAGGCAAAAGTGAATATGGACCACTGGAAAATGATGCTGGAGAGACAGTAGTGGAAAACAAAGAAATGTATGAGGAACTTTGCATCAATGTTCATGGTGGAAGACAAGAGTAATTTCCCAAAAATTGAAGAGAGTGAGAGGGCAGAGCTGAGTATGGTGTTCATCACCAAGGAGAACATGCTAGAAAACTGAATGGCCTGAATTTGGATAAACCACCTGAACCATATGGACTACACGCCAGCAGTGTAAGGGAGATAGCTGAAGATGTAGTGAAAGTGAAAGTAGTAATCTTTCAGGAATGACGAAAATCAGGAAAAGCTGGAAAATTGCTAACATGACACCCCATTTAATAACGGAGTTAGGCAGAAGACGGAAAATTACAGACTGATTAGCCTAACCTTGTTTGTGGGTAACATCCTGGAATCCATCGTGAAGGATGGGATTTCTGAATACTTGGATTTAGCAAAATAATGCAAAGTCAACATTGTTTCATCAATGGGAGGTCATGCCTGACAAACCTGCTGGAATACTTTGAGGGAGTAACGAGCAGATTTGACCAAAGAGAACCAATGGATGTTATCCACCTGCTTCTCGAAGTTCCTTTGATAAGGTGCTAGGCAGGAGGTTATTGAGAAAGATTAGGGCCCCTGGTGTTACAGGCACGGTGCTAGCTTGGATAGATGCATGGCTGTGTGACAGAAAGCAGAGAGTGGGGATAAACGTGTCCTTCTCAGGATGGCATCCAGTGACAAGTGGCATTCCTCAAGACTCAGTGTTGGGATCACAACAATTCCCTTTGTGCATTAATGGTCTACATGAAGGAACTGAGTGCATTCTGACTAAGTTTTCAAACAGTGCAAAGATGGAATAGGTGGCATCGAAGAGGTGGTTCAGCTGCAGGAGGGTGCAGTAGCACCCTCTAGCACCTCTCTAATGCTCACCTTCCAGACCACCAACCTCAGGAAACAACATCATCCTCCGCATTTCTGCCACCGACAGTCAGACCACACCACCAGAGATATACTTCCCTCCCCATCCCTATCAGCATTCTGAAGAGACCATTCGCTTCATGACTCCCTCGTTAGGTACACGCATCCCCCCTCCCACACCCCAACAAGCCACCTCCCACTCCCGGCACCTTCTCTTGCCATTGCAAGAGGTATGAAACCTGTGCCAGCAACTTCCTCCTCATCTCAATCCAAGACCCCAAACGATCCTTCCACATCAGGCAGAGAATATCCTGTGCATCCAAACACCTCATCTCCTCTGTCCATTGCTCCTGGTCTCCTCTACACTGGGGAGACAGGACGTCAACTTGCAGAACGGTTCAGGGAACACTCTCTGTCACACACCCAACAATCCCACTTCCCTGTGGCGGAATACTTCGCCTCCCCCTACCACTCTTCAAAGGACATGCAAGTTCTTGGCTTCCTCCAATGCCACATTCTCGCCATGATTCGTCTGGAGGAAGAGCGCCTCGTCTTCCACCTTACAACCCTTCAACCACATGGTATCCAGCGCAATGTCACGAGTTCCCTCATCTCTCCTTCCTCCACCTTATCCCAGATCTAACCCTCCAGCTAAGAATCGCCTGTTGAACTGTCCTACCTGTCTATCTTCCTTCCCATCTATCC
This sequence comes from Hemiscyllium ocellatum, assembly GCF_020745735.1. Lineage (NCBI taxonomy): Eukaryota > Metazoa > Chordata > Chondrichthyes > Orectolobiformes > Hemiscylliidae > Hemiscyllium > Hemiscyllium ocellatum. Next base: position 46,142 of record NW_026869305.1, on the reverse strand, counting down.
ACGCCATTTTCCACTCTCACCACTCACCTCCATTTAGCCATCGCCTTCCAAGCTTCCTTCCTTCCATTCCCTCCCATTCATCTCTCAACCCCTTTCCGCCCACCCACTTCATTCCTAATAAAGGCTTTATGACTGAAACGTCGAATATCCTGCTCCTCAGAGTCCTCCTGACTGGCTGTGCTTTTCTAGCACCACACTTTTTGACTCTGATTTCCAGCATCTGCGGTCCTCACTTTCTCCTGCTGAAGGATTTGCACAGGTTAGGGGAGTGAGCAAAGAAGTGGCAAGTGGAGTATAACGTGGGCAAGCGTGAGGTCATGCAGTTTGCCAGGAAAAATAAAGGCATGAATATTATCTAAATAGCGAGCAAGTTCAGAAGACTTGGAGGGGGTGGGTGGGTTCTAGTCCAATGATCTTGAAAGGGAAACCTGCAGGTTGTCAGCAGTTGGGAAGGCAAATAAAATGATTCAATTTATTTCAAGTGGGCTTGAATATAAATTCAGGGATGTACTTCTGAGGTGCTACAAGATTTTGGCCAGGCTACAGTTGGAATATTGTGCACAGTTTTGGGTCCCATATCTTAGGAAGGATGTACTAGCTCTGGAGTATTTTCGGAAGAGATTCACGAATGTGGTCCCAGGAATGAAAAGCTTAACATATGAGAACATCTGAGGGCTCTGGGTCTATATTTGATAGAATTCAGAAGGATGTTAGGAGGTCTAATTGAAACTTACAAAACATTGAATGACCTGAACAGGGTGGATTTTGGGAAGATATTTCCAATGGAGGGGAGACTAGGACCCCAAGGGGACAGAGTAAAGAGATGACCTTTTCAAACACAGATAAAGATGAACCTCTTCAGCCAGTGCGTGGTGACTCTAGGGAATTCACTGCTACGGAAGGCTGTCGTGGCGAGGTAATTGAGTATATTTAAGAGTAAGACAGATAGGTTCTTACTTGTAAAGGGGTTGAAGGGTTACAGATAGAAAGTGGAAGAATGGGGTTGAGAAGCTTAACAGGCATCATTGAGTGGTGGTGCAGGCTCAATGGGCTGAATAGCCACATTTCTGCTTCAATGTCTTCTGGTCATATGGGTAATATTGGCTCTCCTCATTCCTCATTTGAAATGTATCCTGGAATTTGATTTTCTTATAATTTATAAAGAGTAACATCCCAGTACTGATGACTGGGAAATATCATATTCCCTCCCTCCAGTCTCTGCAGCCATGTCCCCAATATCGTAATCACACTGCAATTGAAAACCAATGCATGGTACTTCATCACAGTTGATTGACATCGACAACATTAACTACATGACCCTCACCTGCCTTCTCCGATCCTAGACTAATCATCTCAATTGTGTGTCACATGATATTCTCTGTTAACATATCCATGACATTTGTCTGTTATAATTCATGTTGTCATAGGCACATTTGCCTGTCAGATTACGGACTGGAAATGTTCTCTCCATATTTTACTGACATTATAATCACTGATCAGTAGTTATAGATTGTATGTTTCCATTTATAAACGGAGAAACTTGTTTATGTTCTGACAATCCTTTGACATTACTCCTATATCCAAGGCAGATTCAATGATTACACGCAATCAATCTACCATCTCCAATATTCCTTTCCTCAGCCACCTCCACATATCCCAAGCTAAATTAGTCAATTTTAACGTTCTTTTGAATGTGAATAAAATCAATATTGAACTCAAAGGTGTTAAATGGAGCTATTTGTGCAGTGACTGTGATTAATGTCAATCTCCGTGGATCCTAATTATGCCAGTGGAGAGTTTCCATCGTTGAAATATAAATAGGCTCATTGTGCTATCCCATAGTGTGAGTAGGAGCATCACTGAAGCACTAACGGGGATCAGCAGCTCGAGACAGAGAGGGAGGAGAGATCAGAATCTGAGAACATTAGATAGGAACGTTACAATAATGGTTCATAATCTGACGACCGTGGATTGGAAAGTTCCAACAATGGATCAGATTCTAAGAATATGAGACTAGAATGTTCCAACAATGGACAGGAGTTTATGCTCGGGTCTTTACTGGCTTTATCAGCCTTGGATATCCTTAGCATATCGGATCCAGGATATCCTTTGGATTAGTCAAGGTGGTTACTATCCCATCCTCGCGATCGTTGGTGTTCCTGGTAAGTCATCATATTTGTCTACAAAACCGGGTTGAACTGGATTTCTGTTCATGATATGTCCATTTTGGAAAGTGCAAGTCAATGACTTCAGTTCCAAACAAAAATTCATTTCCTTATATATTATAACTATCAAAATACTATTTATAAATTACTCACTGATATGGGAGAAGGAACCAGACTCTTCTCAAACTCCATAATCCATATTGTCCTTCACAGATTTCCATCTCCATGTCCTCCCCACTCACCAATCCTGTCCAATACCACCATCATGGTATCCCAGTCTCGTCCTCAGTCTCAGTGCAATATCTGAATGAACCATTTGTGCCTTTGTTCAATCCGGATGCAACAGTTTCACGTTCCTTGTAATCACATGTCTGTCACTAAATAATTGCTCTTGAGAATGTTTAACTTGTTCTCTGCGCATAAGGGAAGATAGTTTATGGTGGTCAACCCATTGACTCATAATCTAGAGCCACAGAATAATGGTCTGTTAATATCTCATGAAGGAAATTGGGGAGTTTAAAAGCGACCGTTATCATGGATTATAAAAACCAATCTGTTGCCTCAAGCCCTTTAGGGAAGTCAATGTGTCATGTTTACCTCGTCAGGTTTCCGTGTGACTTCTGTTATGAATACGTGGGTGTACTGCACCTTTGAGAGAATTAAAAACCAACAATAACTACCTGAAAGCACCAAGAGTTCTGAAAAATAGATATAATGTAACATTTGGTTGAACAACCCGATTAGCTCATTGTGTTGAAACAAATTCAGCAAAACATTTTAAATGATATCCCAAAATGCCAACCTCCAACCAAGTTTTAATTTATTATATTGACAATCTTAACAGCCAATGATACAATCAAATAGTTTGGCGATACAAGACCATGGAAAATTGAACAGTTGAGAGGAGAACTGCCAAGCTACCATCATGCAAAGACTGCCTGAAAATAGCTCTCCTCCGGGTACTTTTATTGATTAGTAACTAGTGAAGCAGAGTTCTGAAGAAGAAAAGAAGACAGGAATATGGAGAAGATTCGAAAGCTTCCTGGTTTTGAGATAAGAAATTTTGTTTTGTAAATATTGATTAGGAGTCTTTGCAGCCTAGGATTGTGGAAGGGAAAGGTCAAAGACAGGTTAGAGGAAGAAGTTCTAAATAGTTGTTCGTTTATTATTCTCTGTTATACTTTAAGGAATAGAGTTGTTAATTTTTACTTTAAATAGATTTGCCTCTAGAATTATCACCAATTACAGCATGAGATAAATATTTTTTCCATTGCTGGTTTTAATTAAGCAGCAAGATTTATCCTGTAGCACTACAAACCCACAGCAATGTGTTTTACTCTTTACGGTACTGTGGAACAGCTGAACCAGCCACTCAGTTCAAGATCTGCATAACATGCTGCCCTGGTCATGGCTCCATACATCCTGTGAGAGAAGAATAAAGATAAAGATAGCTTCGTTTCTCTGCCCGTTTTCTGTATTGCTACATTTCATTTCCATTCAGGTACATGATCATCCCCGATTTTAGGTGTATTCAATCTCATTGAAATTCTCCCCGAGAGTCTTGCACATCTCCGTAGGTATCTCTGGTGCTGGCTTTATTGATGCTGAAGTACAGATGTAAGGGACTTATAAATTCCATGTCATTCGTAGTGCTTAGAGAAGGAATGGCTTTTTGTGGCACAGGAAAGAAATGGCGATGTCTAAGTGAGAGAAAAGATGTTTTTGACAATCCCAGTAAGTTTTGTTGAGACAGTATTTGGGGTACTGTGGATATACTTTCTCTCAAGTTTCGCCAGACTAATCCCTGGGATGATGGCTCCATGAGCAGTGAGTGAAGGTTAGCGATAGAATAAGAGGTGATTGCATTCAACCTTAAGGGGGATGGACAATCACTCATGATGTTCTAAACAGACAATGATGCAGTGATATGTTCCATGGCTTTTTTTTTCACCAAGATTACATGATTCTCGATAGTTTAAGAGTCTCTGAGACCGTTCGACCCAACCATCTCCACTCCCTATTTCAACTGAGACAGAGAGAGAAAGAAAGGGGGGGGGGGCGGGGAGAGAGAGAGAGGGGGGGAGAGAGAGAGAGAGAGAGAGACAGAGAGAGAAAGACAAAGGTTCAGGCAATGGATTCATCGTCTGAATTACCTGATCCTGTTCCTTTTGACCTCATATTCAGTAATTGCAAAGTTAATGGCTGTAATGTTTCTGAATGTTCTTTTACTGAACGTTGCAATCAGAGAGAGTAAAGTATTTTGTGAGTCATCTCTGGTTGAAGTATGGGGACTGTGTTCACCGTGAATCTGGGTCTATGATATCACCAACAAATGAACCACAAGTTGCAGAGAGGAAATACTCTGTAAAGAGACCAGAGGCTTCTGTCGAAACAAATAACATTTTCCAACCGACACGAAACCATGTGTGACAGTCTTGAGGGACTGAATGAAATCCTGTGTTACTGTTGACCAGGTATTTGGGGCAACTGGCCTCCATCTGTTCCTTGCAGGAGCTGTGAGGGGTTGAATAGAACATAGCAACACAGGACTGAGCAGCAGGAGTGGGCAATTAAATACTTTGTCACCGCTTCATGTGTTTTTGCTCAAAGCAGCCTGTATAACATTTTACTATATACCAAAAACAACTTTGAGTAAATGCAAACATCCAGGCACCACAATCCTCTGGGAAAGGGAATTTCCACTTGAACATCCCTTTGAGAATTTCTCATTTGTGTTCCAACAAATGTTGGAAGGTCACTATGTCCTTTTCCAATCCCACTCCTCCACTGGTTACACTCATCTTAATAGCAGTCAGTTTAGTGAGGTGGCCAATGATATAGGTCTCAGACTCCGCCATTTTCTAGAAAAATGTGAGACACAGAAAGTTGAACTCATAACAAATGGCAAAATGATAGATTGCCCCAAAATGTTATTCTGCTTTTGACGTTATTCTGCTCACACAAGCTACTGGTAGTGGGATTTCTTTCTGTTACACTGGGATTTGGCTGAATTCCCTTCGTTTCAGGCCGTGGAGAGATTTCAATGAGTCCTCACCAGGAATCCTTCACAAGTGGTAAAGATGACACAAGGATTTTATGGTCTCACGCTTTGCTATGGGGTAGAACAAAGTAAGAGAGAGGGGCCAATCGGCTGCTCCTTCTCAGACAGGGAACATTTTTCTCCCTCTCTGTGTTGCAACATACAATAATGTCAACTAAGCACCAAACTGGACCATGTGCGATCTCCTGGAACATTCTCTGGAAAATCTGATTGTGGATTATATGCAGGTGTGTCATTGCTCTTGTTGTACACAATTCTTTCCAATCGCAAAAACGTCCTCACTTTATAATTTGAAGACATACTTACATGTGTCTTTGTAATTTGTAAATATTGGTAGGTGTCTTCATAGTCTGTGTGTTAATATCAATGCATCTTTTTCTTAAAGTTTATTCTCTAGCTTTAGTCTCCCTGACAGGAGATAATATGCATCCAGCTGATACATTTTTCCGAAAGTCATGGATGGTTCAATACTATTTCTCAGCTAAGATCAAAACTGATAATCCCCCATAACAAAAGGCCGGCATCCCAGGAATGAGTAAAGGGAAACCTCTTTGAAAATCTTCGAAAATAATGATATCTTTTTATTTTAGTGTTAGGGGATCAATCCTGCACACAGTGCATCGGGTGTGGTCTCAGCAATGCCCTGTACAGATGCAGTAAAACATTCTTGTAATTAAACCTGATACCTTTTGCCAAAAACAGCATCATTCCACTTACCTTCCAAATCACTTGCTGCATCTGACTTCATATGATTCATGTCGCAAGAACATGGAAACCTCCTGTATCACAGAGTTCGGCAATCTCTCTCCATTTAAATTGTTTACCATTGTTTCATCCTTCATGCCAAAATAGACAACTTACATTATGTTATTTCTGCTGAAGGTTTGCTCACTAACCTTCCCTGCCTGTATCACATTGCAGACTCACTACCTCCATTTGATGACACATTGAATGACCTTCTTGGTGTATGAGCTAATTGAGATCCAAGTCATTCCCTTCCCTTCCTCCAGATCTTTAATACAGATTGTTGATCATTGATGACCCACAGTGATCTCTGAGGCACTCCATCAGTTACAGCTTTGCTGAAAATCAACATTTATCTCTACTTTCTATTTCCTGTTAGTGACAGCTTCACGGTTCCTGTGTAGCGGCTCAGGTGGGTTGAATGGCCTCCTCCTGGAGTGTGTAGTGTACTGAACGAGGTGAATTACTTCATTCTATATTTCTGTGTAATTCCTTAGAGAGGCAGAATGGTCTCCTCCTGTGTCATTGTAGCTATCCTGTCTGACAGAATGGAATGGTCCCCAACACTATAACAGCCTCGAGGGTGGATTGAGGGAATAACACATGGGGTAGGGACAGCAGTATGTCTTTGGAAACAGCATCGAGGAGTGGATTGAGGGAACAATACATGGGGTAGGGGCAGAAGTTGCCCATTTGGCTGCATCATTCAGAATGTTCACAGCTGATCCGAGTGTGTCTGACCATACATTTCCTGTCTGTCCCCAATAAACACTGACCCTTCTGTTCAGTAAAGATCAGTCGAGCTCAGCCTGGAAAATCTACAATAAATGAGTCTTCCCTGATCCCTGAGGATGAGGACACCACAGTAGCACAACACTAAAGGGAAAGGGACATCCTTATTTCATTGTGGGACTGTTACTTTAAAACTGTGTTAACTGAGCATCAAATCACCACCTCTTTTCAGACATAAGGACAGAATAATTCGGAATATTTAGGAACATAATCCATTCCGGACTCCATACGTATCCCACATATCCACTGACCCTTTTCAAGCAAATATGTATCGCACCCAGCCTCTGCTGCTGTCTCAGGAAGAGAATACCTGACAGCATGGTACCGCAGGAGCATTACGGAAATTAGCAGATTGAGGCCATTCAGCCTATCGAGTCAGAAATTCCGTTCAATTATTTCTTATATGTACCTCGACCTCATTCTTTTGCCTTCTCCCTCGAATCCTTGATCCCCTTCCAAATCAGAACATATCGATTTGTGTCTTAATGACACTAGTGTCTGTGCCTCTGTGTAACTGTATGTGAGTAATTGCTTGTGCGTGCGCCTGTATGTGTATGTGCCTGTGTGTGTGCGTGTGTGTCCATGTGCTTTTTATCTGTGTGTTTGTGTGTCTACATCTGTCTGTCTGTGTTTCAGCGTGTGTTTCTATCTGTAGTTATGTCGATTTGTATGTGACTGCATATGTATTTGTGTGTTTATACATGTATGTTTACCTATCTCCTTGTAAGTATTTTGTGTGTTCGTCTGTGTATTTCTGTGTCTGCGCGTCTGTGCAGTGAGGTATCTGTGGGTTTCTTTTTAAATGAAAGGAGTGTTGTTGGAACTGCCAGTGGGTTTAAACTGAGAATTGTCTTTCACTGAACATTGCTCCTTAACTGGTCAGTAGGAAGTGCATGTTTCAAATTCTCCACACTAGGCGTCCTGGTCCTCTCAAGCTCTTTAAGAGTCCTCCCCAGAGCAGTGAGGGAGCGGATATCAGGCACTCCATTACCCGGCTTGGCCTTTTCTATCCGATTCCAGGCTGTTTCTCCTGGAATGGGAGAAAGGGATGGAGGGAGAGTGGAGATGGGTGACCCTGCTGTTTGTGCTGGTGTAGGTGGGGGAGTTGTGAGGTGTTTGGAATGAGTCAGTCGACAGTTTTGAATCCATATAGTATTATTAGTTGCTGAATTCAATTGTGAGAGTGGGAGTGCCTGAGCCTTATTTGGAGACAGAGCGTGAACCTTGTTCGGAGTTAGGTGCTAAAACAGATATAGAATGAGTGTCAGGGAGCAGAGAGTATACGGTAACTCTTATCCTAACAGAGCGAGGCGGATATTGCTGCTTCTCCAGTATTGTGGGACATTTTTTCAGATCATCTCAGCGTCGAGGTGAGCCTCGCTGAATGTATTGTCCAGGTCTGTCACTAATAACGACACAGACATGTCCCTCAGGTTCCAGAGAATCAGATTAGGTAGAGTTTACAGATAGCAAGGAGAAGCAAATATTGGTGTGTTATATATCGAAACCAAAATGGAAGCAGAAAATCTGAGCATCATATGCTCTGGAAATTACATAGGCAAGTATTGTGGATACCGCAGTCATATTGAATGGTCTCAAGTTGCATCTAAACTGCATTAACTAATTGACTTCTGAAGCTGTGAAAAATAAGTTCTGTAAGTGTGTATGAGGTGAGTTGAAGAGTATGTTGTGAAGCAAACTAGAGAGCAGGTTATTTCGGATTTGATGTTGCACCTGATCTCTAATGTCCTTTGTTCCACTACACTCCTTAAGGGCCCCTCATTCATCATTAAACTCTTCCAAATGCAAGACGTCACCCTTATCTATGTTAAACTCCATTTGCTGTTTCTCAGCCCACTTCCACTGCCGATCAAGGTACTGCTGTAAGTTCTGATAATGTACCTCATTGGATCCCTACTATTTTAGTGCCATCTGCAAACTTACTAACCTTGCATTGTGCACTCTTGTCCAAATCATTGATATAGATAACAAAGAGCAATGGGCCCAGCACCGACTCCTGAGGCACTCCACTAGTCACAGACCTCCAGTCCGACAAGCATACCTCCACCATAGCCACTTGCTTCCTAACGCCAAGCCAATTGTGTCACCAACTTGCCAGATTACCTTGGAGTCCATGCGATCTAACCTTCTCGAGCGGCCTACCATCTGGAACCTTATCAAAAGCTTTACTGAAATCCATACAGACTATGTCCACCACCCTGCCCTCGTCAACCTTCTGGTCACTTCCTCAAAAAACTGGAACAAAATTTGTAAGGCATGATCTGCCACGCACAAAGCCATGCTGACTGCACCAAGTCAAACTCTGTCTTTCCACATGCATGCACATCTTATCACTCAGAACCTTCTAAAGTGGTTTACTGAAAACAGATGTGAAGCTTACTGGTCTATGTTTCCCAGGCTTTTATTTGCAGCCCTTCTTGAATAAGGGCACAACATTTACTACTGCCCAGACTTCCGGGACCTTGGCCCCTGAATTGTCTTCTCTCGCCTCTTGCAGTGCTCTTGGATATATCTGGTCAGGACCAAGAGATTTATCTGACTTTATGCATTCTAATATGTCCAACAGCATATCTACTGTGATATGGACTGTACCAAGATATGACAACTAACCCCCTCAAAGGTCATAGATCTTCATGTCTTTCTTCATGGTAAACACAGAGGTGAAATTGAGGACCTCGCCCGTCTGTTGTGATTTTACACATGAATGCCGACTTTGGATTGTAAGGCGTCCTATTTTCTCTGTAGTCATTCTTTTTCTTTACTATACTGAAAGCACATTTTTGGATTCACCCTAATTTTCTCAGCAAAGACTATGTCATACCTCCTTTTCGCCCTCCTGATTTCAACCGGAACCAAGGGCCCCGTTGAGGCCCTCCCTATGGGTACCAAACTTAGCTATCAGCCCCTGCTTGGCCACTTTTCGCTGTTGGAGGATGGTCACCCGAAGCTCCGAGGTCGAATGTCCTGTACCGCAGAAGTGTCCCCAACAGGGAGACAACACTTCTGTCTGTTGATTGTTGTGTGGTGCCCATTCCTCTGTTGCCGTAGCCTTTGCTCGGTTTCCCCAATGTACCATACCTCCGGGCGTCCTTGCCTGCAACATATAAGATAGACAATGTTGGCTGAGTCACATGAGTACCTGCCACGTACATAGTGGAAGGTGTCCTCACATGTAATGGTAATACCCATGTCCACACTCTGACACGTCTTGCAGCGCACACCGTGACAGTGTTGTATGGAGTTGTCCTGAAAGCTGGGCAGCTTGCTATGAACAATGATCTGTTGGAAGTTTGGCGGTTGTTTCAAGGCAAGCAGTGGAGGTGTGGGGAAGGTCTTGGCGAGGTGCTCATCCTCGTTGATAATGTGTTGCAGGTCACATAGAACATGGCGTAATTTTTCAGCTCCTGGGAAGTACTGAACAATGAAGGGTAATTTGTTGGTTTCCCCAGCAAGGTACCACAATGACTTCCTTAGGAGATAGACACGTGCTGCAACTGACAGGGTACCCTTCGTTGTTCAGTGCTTCTGAGGAACTGAAAAACTGCACCATGTACTTCGTGACCTGCAACACATTATCAATGAGGACGAGCACCTCGCCAAGACCTCCCCACGCCTCCATTGCTCGCCTTTAAACAACTGCCAAACCTCAAACAGATCATTGTTCATAGCACATTGCCCGGCTCTCAGGACAACTCCATACAATCCTGTCACGGCAGGCGCTGCAAGACGTGTCAGAGAGCGGACATGGATACCACCATTACACATGGGGACACCTCCCACTATGTATGTGGCAGGTTCTTATGTGACTCAGCCAACGTTGTCTATCTTATATACGTTGCAAGCAAGAATGCCCGGAGGCATGGTACATTGGGGAAACTGAGCAAAGGCTACGGCAACGGATGAATGGGCACTGCACAACAATCAACAGACAGGAATGTTGCCTCCCAGTTGTGGAACACTTCAGTGGTCCAGGACATTTGACCTCGGACCTTCAGGTGACCATCCTCCAAGGCAAACTTCGGGACAGACAACAGCGAAAAGTGGCCGAGCAGAGGCTGATAGTTAAGTTCCATACCCATAGCGAGGGCCTCAACCGGCACCCGAGGTTCATATCACACTACAGGTGACGACCATTGCACTATACACTCACACAGACACATTTCACACACACACCTACACACCTATACACACGAAAGACACACACACATACTCTTACAGACGCACACACTCCAACACTCACTCATGCATCCTCTCAGAGACATAGGCCACTCTACACTTACGCACACACATATACCCTCTCTCTCACAGACACACACAACCCCCAGCCCAGACACACACACACACCCACACTCACACCTACACCCCTCACAGACTTAAGGCACTCTACACTCACTACACACATGTACACTCTCTCTCACACTCACAACCTTCAACCCAGACAGACACACAAACAGACAGACACAAAGATCCACACGCACACATATATCTTGTGGGGTGAACTTGTACTTGCAGAGTTACATTGCACTTTGCTTAAAAACTGCATGAATTAATGTAAAACTGTTATCTGACTTTTTAGATTATAATCAATTTAAACATCATGGCATGGACAGAGAAGACAGGGTGCTAACACTTTGACATATTGTTAGCTAACATCAATTGTTACGTTTAACCTGAGAAATCAACTTTAATAAAAAGTTGTTTTTGATTTACACATGAAAAAAGTGAAACTATCATGGTATTCGAACAGATGAAAGACTCAATAGACAATCAAGGTAATTTTCAATGTATAATTTCAGTTACATCACACTGTAAATTTTTGCTATAAATTCTGTGCCTTACAATTGTGTCCTCCACAATCACCTGATGAAGGAACGATGCTCCGAAAGCTCGTGTGCTTCCAGTTAAACCTGTTAGACTATAGCCTGGTGTTGTGTGATTTTTAACTTCACAGTATGGGTGGTAGAGATAGACCAGGGAACTGTAGACGAACGAGTATTAGATCACTGTGAAAGAAACTACTGAAGAAAACACAGAAGGATCAAATTGAACTCCAATCAGAGTAGCAAAGTCTGATCAGAGATAATCATCATGATTTTATCAGAACGTAGTCACATCTAATGAATTTGATTGAATTAGTTTGAGGAGGTCACTTATTTAGTATTGCAGCAAGGCCTTTGACAAAGCCTCATATGGGAAACTTTAAAATAAAGTAAAATCTCATGGAATCAAGGCTAACGTGACAAGTTACAACAAAAAGTTTCTGAGTGTCAGGGGTCAGAGGGTGGTGGGATAATGTTGTTTGTGTGACTGGAGACCAGTGCCCCCTGGTGTACCACAGGGATAAGTGCTGTTTCCCTTATTATTTGCGGTTTTCATAAATGGTGCAGATGTGAACGAAGGGGTGAGTGAAAGGGGTGGGGATTGTGATAAGAAAGTTTGTGCTTGCCCGGTTGGTTGGCAATGAGGAGAAGGTCTTATGTTACAGAAAGATACAGATGGAATGGTCAGATGGTCAGATCAATGGCAGATGGAACGTAACCCTGATAAATATGAGGTGATGCACTGTCGAAGAAAGAACCAGACGGGAGTATTCACTGAATGACAGCACATTGGTAAGCTCAGATTGTTCTTCTCCATACATCACTGAATGGGACTGAGCAGGGTGATAGACTAGCTAAGAACTGGGCCTTGGGTGTAGCGTTTATCAATCGGGGCTTAGATTATAAGAACTATACAGAACATTGGTTTGGCCAAGATGGAGTACTGTATGTAGATCTGGAAGCCACTTAAAAGGAAGGGCATAGTTGTACTGGATGGTATGCAGAGGAGATTCATTAAGATGTTCCCTGGGATGGAGGATATCAGCTATGGAGAGAGGCTGGGTAAGCTCGGGTTGTTTACATTGGAGCAGAAAAGGCTGAGGGGGATGTGTTTCAGAAGGCAAAGATTATGAGAAGCATGGACGTGGGTGGATAGACAGCAGCTGTTCCTTTTAGTCAGAGAGTTGAGAACAAGCAAGCACACTTTTAATGTGATGGGTTTGAGGATTAGAGAGAATTTGAGGATTGTTCTTCGCCCAGAGGCTGTTGCGGTCTGGAATGCACTTCCTGAGAGCGGGGTTATCACAGGTAACCTCACAACCATCAAAACGTACTTGGACGAGCACTTGGAAGTGTCATAACATTCCCTGCTATGGGCCTTGTGTTGGAAAGTGGGACTAATATAGATCGTCCTGTATTTCTGTTGGTCTATACTCCTGTGAATATATGGTGTGGAAGGTCAATTATTGAGTAGCAAAAGGCAGGAATTGATGGGTTTTTGAAGAGTATATGTTGTGGCTCTGCTCGCCGAGCTGGAAGTTTTTGCTGCAAACGTTTCGTTCCCTAGCTAGGGAACATCATCAGTGCTGTTGGAGCCTCGTGTGAAGCGCTGCTTTGATGTTTCTTCCGGTATTTATATTGGTTTATTCTTGCCGCTTCCGGTTGTCAGTTTCAGCTGCAGTGATTTGTACGTGGGGTCCAGGTCGATGTGTCTGTTGATGGATGTTCTTGCCGTTTCCGGGTGTCAGTTTCAGCTGTAGTGGTTTGTATATGGGGTCCAGGTCAATGTGTCTGTTGATGGAGTTTGGGGATGAATGCCATGCTTCTAGGAATTCTCTGGCTGTTCTCTGTCTGGCTTGTCCTATGATAGTGGTGTTTTCCCAGTCAAATTCATGTTGCTGGTTGTCTGAGTGTGTGGCTACTAGAGATAGCTGGTCGTGTCGTTTTGTGGCTAGCTGATGTTCATGGAATTCCTAGAAGCATGGCATTCATCCCCAAACTCCATCAACAGACACATTGACCTGGACACCATATACAAACCACTACAGCTGAAACTGACACCCGGAAACGGCAAGAACATCCATCAACAGACACATCGACCTGGACCCCACATACAAATCACTGCAGCTGAAACTGACACCCGGAAGCGGCAAGAATAAACCAATATAAATACCGGAAGAAACATCAAAGCAGCACTTCACACGAGGCTCCAACAGCACTGATGATGTTCCCTAGCTAGGGAACGAAACTTTTGCAGCAAAACTTCCAGCTCGGCGAGCAGAACCACAATAACGGATACCCGAGCTACAAATCTTCAATCAGATTTTGAAGAGTATATTCACAAAGGTTATAAGAGTGAACTCTAATAGCTCGACAAATCATGTCAATGTGAGAAGTATGAGAAAACAAGTGCAGCTTCCTTAGAATCTGAACCCAGAGAATGGGCAATAGGGAACAGGGAAGTGGCAGAACTATGAAACAGCTACTTCAGTTCTGTCTTCACAGAACTTTGTAACAATACGAGGAAAAGCAAGTCGGGTGTGGAAAAAGGTAATAGTACATGGAACATAGAACAAAGTAAATAAAAGATTTAGGAGAAATTATTGTGACTGAATGTAATGGTCACAGACAACAGTAACACGGATTTATGAAATGGGGATTATGTTTGAGAAACGGTCTGGGAGATAATCATTTGGATTTTCAGGAAAGTTTTGCTAAAGCTAGTTTGCAAAATAAAATCTGAGTAAATTGGGGCGAATATATGACCATGTTTCTAGAATGGGACAGCTGTCAGGAAACAGTAAATAGAAACAAACAGGCTTGTCAATCAACAGCCTGGCATTGTCTATAAGATATGATTCTGTGAGTATGACTATATCCCAGACACCCCATCACGTTCCCCGGATATCTCCTGTCTCACCAGCAGAACAGACAGAGAAGAGCCAGGGAATTCCTAGAGGCATGGCACTCATCCACAGATTCAATCAATAAGCACATTGACTGGACCCAATATACCGGCTAGTGTAGCGGACAGCTGGAACTGACAACCGGAAACGGCAGGTACAAATCACTATAAATGCCGAGAAAACATCACAGAAGCGCTTCACATGAGGCTCCCAAGCACTGAGGATGTCACTTAGACATGGGATGAAACGTCTGCAACATAAATTCCCATATCGGCGAACAGAACCACAACAAAGAGCACCCGAGCTACAAATCTTCTCACAAACATTGAATTAGTTATTATTAATAGTTATTAGAATTAGTAATCGACACAGCAGAAGTAACGGCGCAGTGGGATACAATTGGAAGGGAATTGCTCTGGGAGTCCTCAACAGTGACTCCGTATCCCATGAACTCTTATGGTGTCAGCTTACCCATGGGAAAAAACCCTCCTGCTGATTACCATGTACCAGCCTCTCTTAACTGATGAATCAGTTCTCCTCCATGCTTCACAACACTTGGAGGAAGCCCTGAGCTAGGCAAGGACGCAAATTTCAATGTCCACCACCAAGTGTGGCTCAGCTGCAGCATTACTGATCGAACTGGTCGCAATCTAAAGATCATAACTGCTAGGCTGGGTCTGCTGCAATTGGAGAAGGAACTAACAAGAAACAGATTTGATCTCATTCGTCCTAATCTGCCAGTTGCAGAAGCATCACTCCATGACAGTATCGGTCAGAGTGACCATCGCATAGTCATTATGGAGACAAAGTCACACCTTCACATTGAGAATAGCCTCCATCATATTGGGTGACACTATCACCGTACTAAATAGGACAGACTTCGAACAGATCTAGCAGTTCAATCCTGGGTTTCCATAAGGTGTTGTGAGTCATCAATAGCAGCAGGATTGTACTCTTGCTCAACCTCATGGCCTGGCATATCCCCCTTGCAACAATTACCATCAAGCCAGAGAATCGACCCTGGTTCAATGGAGTGTGCAGGAGGGCAGTAGCAGCACCAGCCATTCCTGAAAATGAGGTGTCAGCCTGACGAAACCACCAAACAGGACAACATGTGGCAAAACGGCATAAGCAGTAAGTAATAGACAGAGCTATGTGATCCCCAAAGCAGTAGATGAGATCTAAGATATGCAGTTCTTCCACATCTCGTCGAGAAATGGAAGGGACAATTAAACAAGTCATTGGAGGAGGAGATTAAACAAATATCCCTCTCCTTAAGGATACAATATCCCAGCACGTCAGCGCAAAAGAGAAGGTTAATGCATACTCAACAATCTTTATAAGAAATGCTGATTGCATGATCCATCTTGGCCTCCTTCAGTGGTCTCAGTAATTAAGTTACCAGACATCAGCAATTCCATTTAGTCGACGCGATATCTAGAAATGGTTGTAGACACTGGGTACTTCAAAGGGTACATACCCTGACTACATTCTGGCAATAGTACTGAAAACTTGTGCTCTAGAACAAGCAGATCCCATACAGTTACAACAACGACATTTATCCGATTGTGTGGAAAAGTACCCAAATACCTGCTATACATAAAGAGCAGAACAAATCCAATCCAGCCAATTACCTACCCATCAGTCTACTCTCAATCATCAGTAAAGTGATGGAAGGTGTCAGTGCTTTCAAGCAGCACCTGCTCAGCAATAACCTGGTCAATGATGCCCAGTTTGGACTCCACCAGAGCAACTCAGCTCCTGACCTCATTACCTCAACCATGCACAAAAGCGCTGAATTCCAGAGGCGGGGTGAGCGTGACAGGGCTTTAAATAAAAGCTACATTCAACCAAGTGTGGCATCAAGTGGCCTTAGCAAAACTGGAATCAATGGATATCCGGGTCAAACTCCCCGCTGGTTAGAATCATACCTGACACGTAGGAAGATGGTCATGGCTGATGAAGGTCAGTAAACTCAGCTCCAGGACAAGTCTGTAGGAATCCCTCGAGCAGTGTCTTAGGCCCAAGCGTCTTCAGGGCTGCTTTATCAATGGCTTGCCTCTATTATAATGTCAGAAGTGGGGATGTTCACCAATGATATCACAATGTTCAGCAACATTTGTGGCTCCTCAGATACTGAAGTAATCCATGTCCAAATGCGACAAGGTTTGGACAGTATCCAGGCTGACAAGTGGCAAGTAATATTGACGCCACACAAATGCCAGACTCTGACCATCACCACAAAAATACAATCTAAACACTGCCCCTTGGTATTCAATGGTGTTACCATCACTGAATCCCCCAGTATCAAAATCCTGGAGGGTAATCATTGCTCAGAAACTCACTGGACTCGCCCAAATAAACACAATAACTACAAGAGAAAATCAGAAGCTATGAATACTGCAGCGAGTAACTCACATCCTGACTTCCAAAAGCCTGTCCATTTTCTACAATGCATAAGTCATAAGTGTGATAGAGAACTCACCATTTTTCTGGATGTTTGCAGACCCAACAACACTCAAGAAGCTTTAAAACATCCAGGATCCAGGACATAACAGCCAGTTTGAGTGTCGTTTCATCCACAATACTCCACCATCAATGCTCAGCAGCAGCAGTGTTTTACTATCGACAAACTGCACTGAAATGATTCACCAAAGATCCTCAAACACCATCTTCCCAACTCACGACCACTTCTATCCAGAAGGACAAGGGCAGCAGATGTATGGGAACACCACTATCTTCAAGTTCCCCTCCAAGCCATTCACCATCCTGATTTGGAAATATATCACCGTTCCTTCACTGTAACTGTGTCAGAATCCTTGCATTCCCTCCCAAATGGCATTGTGGGACAGGTGGACTGCAGCAACTCAACAAGGCAGATCATCAACACCTGCTCAAGGGCAACGAGGGACAGGCAATAAATGCTGGCCCAGCCAGTGACACCCAGATTCACGAAGTAAATAAGACAGAAAAATAAAATTAACAGAAGAAAGTTGCTGAGGTCTCGCAGGGATCGGTGCTCCGGCCCAGCTGTTCACAATACGCATTAAACATTTGGTTGCGGGAATCAAATCCCAGCCTGCTAACAGCACTAAAGGATGTGGGATTGTGAGGGGGCGAGGAGGTTGTAAAAAAAGCTCCAAGGTGACTGAGACAAGTGGTGTGAATGGGCAAATACGCAGCAATGGAGAGCAAGGTGGGTAGAGGGGACATGTGTCCTTTGGTGGGAAAAAGAGATTGGCAGCCTATGTTTGAACTATGTTGATCTACAAAGCGATGTATGCTCTTTTTTGTTGTTTCCTTCTGAGCAGATCTCCGAGGTCCCTGCAGCGCAGTGAGTTCTCAACCCAGAGGTCAATACTGGGAATGGCATTGTCACGCTGCCCAGTGTACATAGACCCTCCAAGGGGGGAGCTCTATCATTGAAAAGGATCTGGATCTCCCTGTACGCCAGTCACTGAAAGCAATATTTCAGGAACAGAAAGTAGTTAGGAAGGTAACTGGTGCATTGACCTTCATTCCAGGGGGATTTGAGTCCAGGAATAACGGTTTCTTACTGCAGCTGTACAGGGCCTTGTTGGGACCCCATCTCGAACATTGCGCAGTATTGTGTGCAGTTTTGGTCTCCTTACGGAATAAAGGACAAACCGGACATTGAGGGAGTGCAGTAAGAATCACCAGACTAATCTCTGGGATGACAGGATTGTTGTGGGAACAGAGTTTGGGACAACTGGGCCTGTATTCCATGGGCTTTAGGAAAATGAGTGGAGATCTCAGTAACATATATAACACTCTGACAGGGTGAGACAGATTGGAAGCAGGAATGATAATTCCCCTGGCTAGTATGTCTAAAGCAAGGGGCCAAAGTATTAGATACAGGCAGGACACTCTGCATTGAGATGAGAATAAATGTCTGCACTCAGACACTGGTGATCCTGGGGAATTCGCTCACACCTGGTAGCCAAGACACTGCATATAAATAAGGATTCAGAGACAGTAAAGGGATGGTGGGAGAGCAGGAGTACGGTGTGGAAATAAAGGGCAAGCCATCATTATATTGAATTGGGGAGAAAACTTGATGGACCAAAGGGAGTACTGACTGCATTTCCTATTTTATAGCTCTCCAAGGTTACTCAAATTAATGGATATATCCATAGTGTGGGATAAGTGCATTGAGGAGATGTTTGAGCATGAACTAGAATGGGTGAGGCTCAATGTGTTTTACAACCTCCTCCTTTACCGGTGTTTCTGTGTAGTCTGTGGGAAAGTTGTCACAAACTCTCAGATGTGAGGAAGGAGGTCTCTGCAGGATCGACAGGATTGTGTTTACCGTTCCCTTTTCCGATACCGAGGCTGGTGCCGGGTGTTCTGTCTGGTTTTATCCTTTAAGACCTCGGAGCAGTTTGAAACAATAGATTATCTTGCTTGGCCGACTCAGAGACCATTGAAACGTTTATCATATATCTGTGTGTGGAGTCACGTTTAGGACAGACCAGGAAAGCACGGGAGATTCACTTCCTGAAAGTCCATTGGGGAAGCAAATTCGTGTTTACAATCGATATTGGCTTCAAGGTCATATTACTGACAACAGATTTTGCATCTTAATATTTTATTAATTATTTTAAACTTCCACCCGCTGCCAGACCATTAGCTAGTCTGGATTAGTAATCCAATGACATTTCCACAACAGCCCCATCTCTACATGGGGACCTATCAGAGACAACACTGAGCTGATTATTTCTGTGCTGCTTGACAGCTCAGTCAAAAAGAACTCCCACCAACTTGACTATCGTGACTGTCCCGGGGGAGTGGTAATTGGTCAGATTGTAATTATTCCCCTCTTAGGGGACGGACATAGCTGAGTAATTTTCCACATTGCCAGGGAGATGTCAGAGCTGGAGTTAGAATGAAACAGCTTCCCCAGGGACACGGCTTGGTGTGCAGCACAAGTCTTCAGTCCTATTGCAGGAACGGGGTCAGGGCCCTTTGCCTTTGTCGTATCTACTGTGTTCAGCTGTTTCTTCATATCACGGGCAGCGAATCAGATTGATTAAAGACTGGAATCTGTGATTCTGTGGACATCATGGCGAGAGTGAGGTGGATCATCAACTGAACACTTCTGGCTGAGGTTGGCGCAGATACTACATCCTTGTCTTTTACACTGATATGTAGGTCTGTTCCATTATCTAGGAAGGGGATGTTTGTGGATCCCTTTCCTCCAGTCATTTGTTTAATCGTCCATCACCATTTATGACTGAATGTGGCAGGACTGCGGAGCTTTGATCAGATCGGTTTCACAAGTGCAGTAACATTAATGGATTAGTAACAATAGACAATAGACAATAGTAGGAGTAGGAGTATCCTGTTCCTGCCTTATCTCCATAAGCCTTGATTCCACTATCCTTGAGAGCTCTATCCAACTCTTTCTTAAATGAATCCAGACACTGGGCCTCCACTGACCTCTGGGGCAGAGCAGTCCACGCAGCCACCACTCTCTGGGTGAAGACGTTTCTCCTCATCTCTGTCCTAAATGATCTACCCCATATTTTTAAGCTGTGTCCTCTGGTTCGGCACTCACCCAACAGGGGAAACATGTTTCCTGCCTCCAGAGTGTCCAATTCTTTATTCATCTTATATGTCTCAATCATAGCCCCTCTCAGTCTTCTACACTCAAGGGTATACAAGCCCAGTCACTCCAGTCTTTCAGTGTAAGGCAATACCGCCATTCCAGGGATTGACCTCGTGAACCTACGCTGCACTCCCTCAATAGCCAGAATGTCTTTCCTCAAATTAAGAGACCAGAATTGCACACAGTACTCCAGGTATGGTCTCACCAGGGCCCTGTACAGCTGCAGAAGAACCTCATTGCTTCTATTCTCAAACCCTCTTTTTATGAAGGCCAGCATGCTATTCACTACCTGCTGTACCTGCACGCTTACCTTCATTGACTGGTGTACAAGAACACACAGATCTTTCTATACTGCCCCTTTGCCTAATTTGATTCCATTTAGGTAGTAATCTGCCTTCCTGTTCTTGACACCAAAGTGGATAACCATACATCTATCCTCATTAAACTGCATCTGCCATGCATCTGACCACTCACCTAACTTGTCCAGGTTACCCTGTAATCTCCTAACATCCTCATCTCATTTCACCCTGCCACCCAGCTTAGTATCATCAGCAAATTTGCTAATGTTATTACTAATACCATGTTCCTTATCATTGACATATATTGTAAGAAGCTGCGGTCCCCGTACTGATCCCCGCGGTACCCCACTGGTCACTGCCTGCCATTCTGAAATGGAGCCGTTTTTCACTACTCTTTGTTTCCTATCAGCCAACCAACTTTCAATCCAAGTTAGCACTTTTCCCCCGATACAATGCGCCCTTATGTTGCTTACTAATCTCCCATGTGGGACTTTATCAAAAGCTTTCTGAAAGTCCAGGTACACTACATCTACTGGATCTCCCTCGTCGATCTTCAGAGTTACATCCTCAAAAACTTCCAGAACATTAGTCAAGCATGATTTCCCCTTCATAAATTCATGCTGACTCTGACCTATCCTGTTACTACTATCCAGATGTGTCGTAATTTCATCCTTTATAATAGACTCCAGCATCTTTCCCACCACTGAGGTCAGACTAACTGGTCTATAATTTCTTGCTTTCTCTCTCCCATCTTTCCTAAAAAGTGATATAATTTTAGCCACCCTCCAATCCGCAGGAACTGATCCCGAATCTATCGAACTCTTGAAAATAATCACCAATGCATCCACGATTTCTCGAGCCACCTCCTTCAGTACCCTGGGATGTAGACCATCAGGCCCCGAGGACTTATCAACCTTCAGACTGAACAGTCTTTCCAACACCAATTCCTGGCAAATATAAATTCCCTTCATTTCAGGTCCTTCAGCCACTGTTACCTCAGGGAGATTGCTTGTGTCTTCCCCAGTGAACACAGATATGAAGTACCAATTCAATTCCTCTGTTATTTCTTTGTTCCCCTGTTTCTGTATTCAAGGGCCCAATTTTAGTCTTAACCATTTTTTTTGCATTCCACATACCTAAAAAACAACTTTTACTATCCTCCTTTATATTATTGGCCAGTTTACCTTCGTACCTCATTTTTTTCTCTGTGTATTTCCTTCTTAGTAATCCTCTGTTGTTCTTGAAAAGGTTCCCTGTCCTTCGTTTTGCTATGTTATATTTTTCTCTTTTAACTTTATATGATTCTTAACATCCCCGGCAGCCACGGCCACCCATGCCTCCTCCTAGGATCTTTCTTCCTTTTTGGAATGAACTGATCATGCAACTTCTGCATTATACACAGAAATATCTGCCATTGTTCCTCCACTGTCATCCCTGCTAAGGTATTGCACCATTGAACTTTGGCCAGCTCCACCCTCATAGCTCCATGGTTCCCTTTATTCAACTGAACAATTGTCACTTCCGATTGTACCCTCTCCCACTCAAATTGCAGGTTGAAGCTTATTGTATTATGGTCATTACTTCCCAATGGCTCCTTCACTTCGAGGTCTCTGACCAATTCTGGTTCGTTACACAATACCAGGTCCAGAATTGCCTTCTTCCAGGTCGGCTCCAGCACCGGCTGTTCTCAGAATCCATCTCTGAGGCACTCCACAAAGTCTCTTTCTTGAGGTCCAATACCATCCTGATTCTCTCAGTCTACCTGCATGTTGAAGTCCCCCATAACAACTGTAGTAACATCTTTGCGACAGGCCAATTTCAGCTCCTGAATTAACTTACATCTGACATCCAGACTACTGTTTGGGGGCCTGTAGATAACTCCCAAGAGGGTCTTTTTACCCTTAGTATTTCTCAGCTCTATCCACACTGACTCGACATCCACTGATTCTATGTCCCCCCGCGCAAGAGACTGAATATCATCCCTTACCAACATGGCCACCCCACCCCCTCTGCCCGTCAGTCTGTCCTTATGATAGCACGTGTAGCCTTGAATATTCATTTCCCAGGCCCTGTCCACTTGAAGCCACGTCTCAGTTATACCCACAATATCGTATCTGCCAATTTCCAAAAGAGCCTCAAGCTCATCCATCTTATGTCTAATGCTTCGTGCATTCATGTATAGTATTTTTAATTTGTTACTGCCCTCACCCTTCCCATCAACTCCTATTTCACTCAACCTTACAGCATGATCCCTTTCTGAGTTTTCTGCCTCATGGATACAGTTGTCTTTCTTGACTTCCCTTGTTCTAACTTTCCTTCCAATTTCCTTCTTAAACAGCCAGCTTGTCTCCTCCTCCGACCCCCCCCCCCACCCCACCCCCGCTACTTAGTTTAAATGTAGCGGTGTTACAGTAGAAAACCTGCCTGCCAGAATGCTGGTCCCTAACCTATTAAGGTGCACACGTCTCTCTTGCAGAATCTATACTTACCACAAAACATACCCCAGTGATCCAAGAATTTAAATCCTTGCTTCCTGCACCAATTCCCTAGCCACACATTCAAGTCCATTATCTCCCTGTTTCTGGCCTCACCAGCCCAACGAACGGGAAGCAAACCGGAGATAACCACCCTGGACGTCCTGCTTTTCAGCCTTCTTCCTAGTTCTCCGAAGTCCCGCTGTAGTATGTTCCTCCTCTTCTTCTGGCATCATTTGTGCCGACATGTACCACCATCTCTGGCTCTTCACCTTCGTCCTTGAGGATTTCCTGCACTCTGTTTGTGATGTCTTTAACCCTAGTACCAGGAAGGCAACACACCATCCTTATGTCCCTCTGCTGCTAAAAAAAGCCCGGTCAGTTCCTCTCACTATGGAGACCCCTATTACCACGGCTCTGTGTAATGTCCGACTCTTCCACTCTGTATCCACGCCAACTTTTGATTGACAGACCTGGCCGCCTCGCGGACTGGCAGTGTCATCTGTCTCTACTCTTTCCAAAAGATTCAACTTGTTCCTGACAGGTACTTCCCCCGGGGTCTCTTGCACCTGTTTCCTCTCTGCCTTTCTCATCGTCTACTGTCTTCTGGTACGATTGGTGTAATAACCTCGCTGAAGGTCTTGTCCAGAAAGATCTCGTTCTCTAGGATTAGCCTAACGTCCTCGAGCTCTTTCATCAGCGCTGCAATATGCTCTGTCAGTATCTGAACGTGCACACACTTTCCACACTTATTCGAGCCAGACCCACCAGAGTCGTTGACCTCCCACATCAAGTACGTGGCATACTGAACCAGCTTGGCAGTCATGTCTTCACCCTCTTCAACTGTGACGGAGTCACTTCCACTTAAATAACAATTACTTACCTTCCCAACTGGCTTTGCGCTCCGAGTTCACTTCCGCCCAATTCCCACCACTCTCTGATGCGAGAAGACCGTTGGTGTCGAGGTAAGTTCTTAAATAACAATCACTTACCTTCCCGACCGGCTTTGCGCTCCGACTTCACTTCCGCCCAGGTCCCGCCGCTCTCTGATGCGAAAAGCAGGTTTAGGTTCACGTGGTTATGACCCTGACATGTTCACCCACAGTCATTACTGAAACATAGATCATGTTAATTGTAATGGCAGACTGAGGAGATTATCCCTGGGTAAGATATTACAGGTGGTGGTTGAATGGTGTTCTGCTTCTCCTGCTGCTGTGTTCTACAGCACTACATAAATACGCAGTTTGGAGCTGCAATATCTGAAATGCAATTCTGCTGTCTGTCCCTGAGTTCACATCGAGACTCATTCACCCATCAGCCCTGTACTCAGTGACCTACTCTGGTTTCTGATGTGGAAATACTTGCATTTTCATATTCTCATTCTTCTGAGGTCATGTTTCCAATCTGACACATTTCGTAAAAACATTTAACTGATTTTAATTCAATTGTTTAATTCATCTGAATCTTTTTCCTTGAGTAATACCATCTTCTGGGTTTAAATTGAATGTGTTTCCCTCTGTTTCTCTCCCTGACGATGATTAAGAGCTCTGTAGTGTCAGTGATGCCAGCCTGATGTAGTTTCAGAGCCAGTGAATTCTCGAGATTCCCAATCATCTTCACCACTTTGCATGTTTTCTCTTTTGGTTCGATGCCTTATCACTCATGGCTGCCTTGTCCTCCCATGAGTATGTTTCATCTTTTTTGGGAGAATTTCTGATATCCTCCGAATTATCCAACATAAATTCCTGCCATTGTAGCTCCCTGGTCTTCCCTGCTCGGCTCCCCTTCCAATTAACTTTCGCCAGCTCCTCCCTCATGTCTTTGTAGTGACATTGCTCAATTATAATCACATTACATCAAGAAGAGAGCAATAGATATAAATCGAAAGAAGGTGTTTTGAGAGATGGGACACCAAGAATAATTGGCAAATTTCTTGACTAGATACAAAGAGAAAATGTGAGAGAGGATATAGATGGGGACATGTGAAAAATGAGTAAACTAGATTGTTGAAAGAAATGGATGCACATCCCTCAATGTTTTGGCAATTCCTGTGTGCTGTGGTCCTTTGTACAGTGCATTTACAACAGAGTAATATGTTCCAATGCTGGGTCTGATGCCAGAATTTTTATCTCCAATAATATGACAGACACTAGCTTTGGAAAGCACCCAGCAGGCCAATATAGTGAAGTCCCAGTAGAAAGGGGATTAACTGAAATAAGTTGGGACACCAGAAAAAAGAATGTATAATGCACAACCTGATAAGAATGAGAAATGAGAGTAGAGAATTCCAGAAAAGGAGGGAACATTGCGAGAAGGGGAACATATCACATTAGATGATCATCAAATAATGTTTTATACATTTTATACATCATGTGTATCATTTTTCAATAACTGTCTCCGTTGTTCATTTAGAATATGTTGTGCACATATGAAAAATATGTGCATACACTCACATATTGATTAAACAATGTATACAAAATCATTTTTCCGCCATTGAAATGGTCCTGTTGTCGTGTGAGCAGGATACATGAACACCAACTGGCCACCAAAAGACATGATCCACTATCACTCTATTCCATAATACAGACAGAGAAGGACATCACTTTGACTAGAACAACACACACACATACTAAGACATGCAAGGATGTTCCCGGAAGAATGGCATTCTAACCAGAAGTCCATCAACAAATGCATCAATTTAGATCCTATCTACCTTCTCTTGTAATAAAAAAAGCCAGGAATGACATCATCCACCTTAAGAAAGAAAACCCCATAAATAGAGAGATGGGACATATCACCAGAGCTTGAGCGGAGACTCTCACTGATGATGTCACCTAATCATGATGAAGAAACGTCTGAAAACAAATATTCGTGCTCAGTGGGCTAACTTGCATACATATAAATTGTTATTTTTCGTTAATTAGTGGAATTTAGGAGTTCTCTATCGCTCATGTTTTAACAGATTATGATGCGAGGTGAGCTTTTCTGGGTGAGTGGTTTTAATTAACAGAGGGGTTCAATAGTGATGTCATAACAGTTTGGGGCCTTGCTGGGGACTTGGACAGACTTGAACCGATTTATGATACAAAAGGTCCCAGCAAATTCCAACTCACTGCAATTAGTGACCTGGATCTTCAACTAAAACCGTTGGGAAAATTCATTTAATTTTGTTAACTTGTGGTTGGTTAAAGTGAAAGTGAAAGAATTGTTTTTTAACATTACTAAAGAGGTTCCCAAATTTGCCAAGGAAGTTTACAAAGTCAGAGGAAGGAATATTTTTAGAATTAGCAAATAGGTTGGAATTGGGTCTAACCAGGGACAAAAGGAAAGCTGAAATTGTAACGGAGTTGGTCAAGCACTTTGATGTGTCAGAGAAACAGGCAACTGCAGTAGAGTTAGAAAACACTTAAATTGCAAATCTGGCAACTGGAGTTAGAAGATGAAAATAGGGACGGAAACAGAGAGAGAACAAAGGGAATGGGTAAGAGAGGAAAAGAGAGAGATAATTTGAATTTCGGAAGTTGGGAAGTTAAATGAACAGGATCGAGATGAAGGGATGTATACAGCTATGATAATACCTTGTCATATTTCGGTGAGAAAAATGTAAATATTTTTATTTCATTTGAAAAACAAAATGGCTCAGCAGATGGTGTGTCCAGTGAACTTGTGGGTAACGCTCATTCAGACCATGCCGGTGGGCACAGGAGTGAGGTATTTGCAGCACTGGCAGATGAGGGGTCAAGAGGTTATTCAGATGTCAGACTGGCTATTTTGATTGGTTATGAATTGGTACTAGAAGATTATAGGCAGAGGTTCAGAAATATAGAGACGGAACCAGGTCAGGCTTATGCTGAGTTTGAAAGAATTAAACACAGTCATTTTGGTAGACAGGTGCGGACGTTAAAAATGGATAAGACCTGTGAGGCTCGAAGGGAGATTATTCTGCTGGAGGAGTTTAAAGACGCACTTCCAGAGATGGTAAAAATTCATGGGAATGAATAGAAATTTCAAGAAGTGAGAAGCGTGGCAGAAACGGCAGGTAAATACGCATTGGTGCATGAGATGAAATTTAGCTTCTGGGAGGATTTTCATCCTGTGAAGGATAGAAACTGGGAGAAGGGGAGATCACACACTACAAAGCGAACAATAGCGCTCAATAGTTTACTATAGGTGAAAAAAGAAGCCCAAGGGAGTTGAAAGGAGGTGAAAGGCCTATGGTGTTCTCACTATTAGGGAGTGAAACACATACCATTACAGTGCCGATGGTTTAAGAAAGGCACTGGGAAAAGGAGCTTTCACTGCAGTAAGCTGGGACACACCGTGCTGGGGGTTGAAGGAAGACACTTTGGGAAAAGATGTGGTAGAAGAGGCTAAGCCAGTGGCATTAGTGAAACTATTAAAGAAGACCCCAAGTCTCCAACAAGCTGTAGGAGAGGGCACAGCCTAGGTACAGAGTCAGTGACTGGTCTCTATCAAGAATTCACCTCTGTGGATAAAGTTTACTCAGAAGGTGGGGGGAGGGGGATGCGGGGAGGACGATAAATTATTATTTTCCAAGATAGGGGATTTGCTCTATCGCTAATAATTGAGAAGTGAGGTGCCAGAAAAGCACAATAGATCAGGCAGCATCTGAAGAGCAGGACATTCTACGTATCAGGTATAAACCCATCGTCAGGAATGTGACAGTGGGACAAGGGGGCTGAAAGATAATAGGAGGGTAGGAGCTGGAGGGTCATTTGGAGGGCGATAGGAAGATGTCAGAGAACAATTAAGACAGTTCAAGAGGGCGGTGCTAATTTGAAAGTTTGGATCTGGCATAAGGTTGTGGGAGGGGAGATTTGGAAATTGGTGAAGTCGATGTTGATGCTGTATAGTTTGAGGAGTCCAGCTGTCCTAACACTTACCCACTTCACCCTCCTCTCCTACCTATCACCGTCACACCCACCAGCATCTACTTATCGCCTTGCAAGCTACCTTCCACCCAGCTCCACGCCCACCCCCACCCCAACCCTCCCATTTATTTCTCAGCCCCCTTCCCCCTCTCTTACCCCCCCACTTATCTAATGAAGGACTTGTGCCTGAAACGTTAATTTCCCTGCCTCCCAGATACTGCCTGATCTGCTGTGCTTTTCCAGCCCCACACTTTTCAACTCTGACCTCCATTGTTTACAGTCCTCACTTTCTCTCAGTCCTAATAGCAAGAGATGGAAAGATTTTCACTCTTTCTGACATGTTACTCAAGAGCGTGATAATTTGTGGAATGGGGGTAGAAATTAAGGTTGGGGACAGAAACATCACATTGGAGTGCCAAATCAGGATTGGGGAAGTAACAGTGAGAGTGAGTGACAGAGTGTCAGTTCCAGGAATACAGTTTGTTCTTGTGAATGATTTAATAGGATTCAAAGTGGGAGAGCCCTCTTATGGTGGAGAAGTCAAATGAAAACCAGGGAACTGAGGAGTTAAAAGAATATACCCAGGAATTTTCCAGACTCTGTAGTAACAACATTCCACTGTCATAAGTTACAACAGGAAGGAAAAACGGAAGAAGAAGACAAAGGAGTTGATATTCAGGTAACTGACACCCTGTGTGATGTCACGGTGCAGGAACATCCTGAACGTTGAGGAAAACGGTAGGTTAGTGCAGAAGGGAAATGGGCCAAAATGCACTAGATCGCTTGACTGGTAGCATACCATGTTACGGGTAGCACACAAACTAACTGCAGGTGGTCACCTAGGTGTACGGAAGACTCAGGCTAAGGTGCAGAAGCATTTCTAGTGGCCTGGAATGCTAAAGGAGGTGGTTAATTTTTGTTTTACATGTCATACATGCCAAATGGTAGGTAGCTCACAGGCAATAAAAACCAGCACCTTTGTTGCCAATTCCTGCATTCGAAGAACCTTTCACGTGGGTTCTGATTAATTGTGGAACATAGAACATAGAACATAGAAGGATACAGCGCAGTACAGGCCCTTCGGCCCTCGATGTTGCGCCGACCGAATCCTACCTAACCTATACTAGCCCAATAACTTTAAAATGCCTATCCAATGCCCGCTTAAATGACCATAAAGAAGGAGAGTTCACCACTGATACGGGCAGGGCATTCCATGAACTCACAACCCGCTGTGTGAAGAATCTACCCCTAACATCTGTCCTATACCTACCACCCCTTAATTTAAAGCTATGTCCCCTAGTAACACCTGACTCCATTAGCGGTAAAAGGTTCTTAGTATCTACCCTATCTAAACCCCTAATCATCTTATACACTTCTATCAGATCTCCCCTAAACCTTCTCTTCTCCAATGAGAACAGCCCCAAGTGCCTCAGCCTTTCCTCATAAGATTTTCCTACCATTCCAGGCAACATCCTGGTAAACCTCCTCTGCACTCGTTCTAAAGCTTCCACATCCTTCCTATAGTATGGCGACCAAAACTGCACACAATACTCCAGATGAGGCCTCACCAGAGTCTTATACAACTGCAACATGACCTCAGGACTCCAGAACTCAATTCCTCTGCCAATAAAGCCCAGTACACCATATGCCTTCCTCACAGCACTATTTACCTGGGTGGCAACTTTCAGAGATCTGTGTACATAGACACCAAGATCCCTCTGCTCATCCACACTACCAAGTAGCCTACCATTAGCCCAGTAATCCATCATCTTGTTATTCCTACCAAAGTGAACGACTTCGCACTTAGCTACATTGAATTCCATTTGCCACATTTCCGCCCAGCTCTGCAACTTATCTATATCCCGCTGTAACCTACCACTTCCTTCCTCACTATCCACAACTCCACCGACTTTTGTGTCATCCACAAACTTGCTTACCCAGCTTTCAAGTCCTTCCTCTAGATCATTTATAAAGATAACAAAAAGCAATGGTCCCAAAACAGATCCTTGTGGTACACCGCTAGTAACCGCGCTCCAAGATGAACATAATCCATCAACTACTACCCTCTGTCTCCTTCCAGCCAGCCAATTCCTCATCCAAACCTCTAATGTATCCTCAATGCCATACCTCCGAAGTTTTAGCATTAGCCTACCATGGGGAACCTTATCGAACGCCTTACTAAAATCCATATACACAACATCTACTGCTTTACCCTCATCCACTTCCTTAGTCACCTTCTCAAAGAACTCAATAAGGTTTGTGAGGCACGACCTGCCCTTCACAAAACCATGCTGGCTATCCCTGATCACGTTATTCCTACCCAGATGTTCATAAATCTTATCCCTTACCATTCTCTCTAAGACTTTGCCCACCACTGAAGTCAGACTCACTGGCCTATAGTTACTAGGGCTATCCCTACTCCCTTTCTTGAACAATGGGACCACATTCGCTATCCTCCAGCTCCCCTTTCTCAAGTAAAAGTGGAAACCAACATTTGCTGATCATAATGGATGTGTCTCCCAGATTTCCAGAGGCAATTCCATTATTGGAGTGTTAAAGCAAAAAGGTAGGTAGAGGAGTTGGTAGCTTTCTTTACTTGCTATGGGCTCCGCAGAGAGATTTAGTCAGACCAAGGGTCTCCTTTTACCCCTCAGCAGTTTAATGAAGTCATGGATAGCTTAGGCATACAGCACTTCAATCAAGTGCGTCCCATCCTGAATCCCAGGGAGCATTGAAAAGTTAGCATCAGACGCTGAAGACTATGTTAACAGCGTACTGTCAGGGTTGGCCAAATGATTGGGATAAAGGTGTCCCAGTAAATTGCTTATCATCGAAGATGCCCCAAATAAATCTACTCCGTTTACTTCCTTTGAGTTGATCTTCGTACATGAAGTGAAATCCTTTGAATTTAATTAAATCTAAATTGACTGGACAGAGGTTGGAGATCTCACACTTGGATTATATAAGTGAGGTGAGGGAGAGATTAGACCGAGTAAGTGAGTGAGCTAAACAGCACCTGAACATGACACAGCATAGAGTGAAGCAGGTGGGGGTGACGTATTAGTAGTTTAAATAATGCTCAGAATACCAGAAGCTAACTGAATTAGAATAATATTGTTTGGACAGCTGGAAAGCAAATTATGAGAATTATTGTATCATGAGGAGTAAATCAACTCGGCATTTTGAACACGAGAGAGAGAGCTACTGCCAGCCAACAGGAGAGTAACTGCGGTAGAGCAGGAGTGCTAACTGGCCATCTCTACCAAAGATACATGTTCATGACAAACCTACTTGCAGTAAAACAAAACATGACCCAGGGAGATCAGCAGCTGGAAGAGTGAAGACAGTGGGGAAGATGGTGACTGTGTGGTCTTGAGATTGTAATGTTTAATATGTGGGTTGTTGGAACAGCATATTTTTACAGAGTTGGAAACAGATAGTAAGTAGCAAAGAAAAGAGGGGCTTGTATTTGTGAACAGCTGTTCAGTGTTCACTACTAAAGTTAATACACTAATTTGTGATTTTTTGTTTAAATAGTGGAATGTAGGAGATCTGTGTCACTCATATTTTAACAGATTACGAGGTGAGGCAAGCTTTTCTGGGTGTTTGGTTTTAATTAACAGGGAGGTTCAACTCCACCTTGTAAATGTCCATCCACACTAACCCCATTTCCCTGCAGTTGACCCATATCCTACCAGTCCTTTCCTATCCACATATTTATCCAAATGCGTTTGAAATATTGTTTATGTACCCCCGTCAACCACATCTGCTGGCAGCACATCCACATACCAGTCTCTGTGTGAAGAAGTGCCCCCCCACCCAGTTTTCCTTTTATTCCTTCCCCTCTAACCTTAAACTGATCCCATCCCGTCCTTGATTCTCTACACCTTGGAAAAAGACTGAGAGCATTAACCCTATCCATACCCCTTGTGACTTTATGCAGCTCTATAAGGTCCTCCCTCAGTGTCCTGCACTCTATAGAAAAGGTCCTAGCTTGTCCAACCTCTCTCTATAACTCAGACCATTGGGTCCTGGCAACGTCCATGGGAATTTATTCTGCACTCCTTCTAATTTCATAAAATGCTCCCTATAACAAAGTGACAAAAACCTGAACAGAGTACTCCAAGTGCGGCCTTACCAAAGTCCTGTAACTGCAACATAACTGCAACATAAATTCTCAACTTCCATACTCAATGTCCGGCCTGATGAAGGTCAGTGTGTCAAATGCCTTCTTCACTGCCCTGTCTACCTGTGACTCCACTCTCAGAGAACCGTGCACCTGCATACCAAGGTCTCTCTGCCCACTACACCCCTTAAGGCCCTCCCATTCGCCGTGCAACTCCTACCTTGAGTTGAGTTTCCAAAATGCAAGACCTCACGTATCTATATTAAATTCCATTTGCCATTTCTCGGCCCACTTCCCCGCCTGATTAAGGTCCTGCTGCAATTTCTGATAAACTTCCTCACTGATCATGCTCCCACTTATTTTAGTGTCATCTCTAAACTTACAAATCATACCTTATACATTCTCAACCAAATCATAGGTAGCAAACAGCAAAGGAACCATGCTCCAGTCTGACAAACATCCTTCCACTAAACCCTCTGCTTCCCACCATCAAGCCAACTGTGCATCTAATTGGCCAGTCCCTCAGCATTCCACGTGATGTAACTCTCCATAGGAGCCTGCCATGTGGAACCTTATCAAAGGCTTTACTGCTATCCATAGAGACTATGGTTACCGCTCAGCCCTCATCAACCTTCTTGGTCACTTCATCAGCGAACTCTAACAAATTTGGGGAGCATGATCTCCCACTCACAAGTCTATGCTGACTGCTCCGAATCAAACCCTGTGTAAGTAATGGGTGCAGACAATGGTATGCTGTCCTTCATTGTAAGATGATTCAAGTACATAAGTAATGCCATCTTCCTGCTGTTGTAGGGCCTTGCTGAGAGCGTGGTTGGGACACTCCCTACGGATTTGATCTCCTTTGTAAGGAATGATCTCCTTAACACAGACACAAGTGATGGTATCACGAGGATAGAGTGAAGAAGCTGAGTGTTTAATCAGTACAGCCGTGAGAGAAGAAGAAACGGTGATGTTAAACACGAGGAGTGACAGCGATCACTTACTTCCACAAGAGACATTGATAGGGTGAGAAATTCCAGACTTTACCCAGGATTGGTTGGTTTGATTTATTGTCACGTGTACCTCAGTACAGAGAAACACTTTATTTATGAGCAGTGGAGGAAGATCATAGCAACCATGGCCAGACAGACCATAGGTTGGAAATAGACTTGGACAGAGTGACGCATACAGGTTACACTGAACAGGACGTGTACTAGACAAGATCAACATGAACAAGATCAGCAATATTTGAACTTAGAGAGTCCATTCATCAGTCTAACGTGACTTTCCTAATAGTTTATATGCCTAAATTAACTCTCCCTACGTTATTGTGCAGTCGGTGTGTGAACCCGTACTGAACGTCAGGTTACTCACAATCCCCAACAGCAGCCACAATACCTTCCATCTGAAACAGGTAGCCATTCCCATCAGCTCCCGCCCTACACAGAGAACACCAGACTGTGACCTTGGAGATGGAAGCTGCCTTCTTGAGACTTCACATAAGACAGATGGCTTCCCTCTTCACCACTAGAAAACCGTGTTAAAGTCCCACGTGTGTATCATGACAGATGGAGCTAAGAGGAGCAAAGTGGAACAGTCTGTCTGTTCAGCCTCTCCTCCACTTGTTCATCATGTTAGAGCATCAGTTAGGAGACAAAGAGGACTGTTGATGTGGAAGATCAGAGTAGACAGTGGTTTGCTGGAAAAGCACAGCAGGAGAATCGACGTTTCAGGCATAAGTCATTCATCAGGAATCAGCATCAAATACCTCATTCTGCCCCTCTCTAAGTGCATTGAGGTGGGAATGGCCTCCTACTGTTCCTGTGTAAGTGACTCAAGGGACTGACTGTCTTCTTCCTCGTCTGATTGGACAGGGCCAAGGGTCTGATTGAGTTACCCTGGTTCCTGTATGACAGCTTGATGTGCTGACTAGTGTGATGATGCTGTAGCTTTAAGAGGTTATTTTGTTCTGGTTTCTTTTACGAGAGAGATTGAATGACTGTTACCAAGCTGGCTAGTTAGGACCACTTGAGTAAACAACTAGTGAGGCCTCAGGTTTATTTTAATGCAGATGGAATGGGTATGGTCAGGTCTCACAGATTAGGATTTCTGCGTTTTGGTTTCTCAGTAACATCAGAAATTATTGGGGTCTCCACTGAGTTGAAAGTTTTAGTGAATGTCTCCTAGCCGTTAGTCTCTATGAATTTTCTCTTGGTGCTGTTTTTAAATCCTGAATTGGAGAAATATTTGTTTCATTCAGTGTCTGACTATTCCTTTTTGTCAAGGGCTGTGATCATGTGATTTTCCAGTATTGGAACAGTTCATTAGTATTAGTTCCTAGATCTATTATTCTGTTAACTTGTCCAATATAATTACATTATTCTAAATTCTTCTTTCTTTGGTTTTATATCATCTATCGTGTTTAAGTAAATGGTGTTATGCTTCACACCGAGTTGTTTGACCAGTCACATTGCATCTGGAACAGACACTTTACATTTTCTTTAAAATAAGAAAACATTAGAGTCTCGGCTACCACCTTCAAATATTGTCGAGGGGCTCTGGTGTGGCCCATCACACTAGAATCCTTCTCTTCCTGAGTAATACGTTGGAGGCACTGAATGGGCTGTCCCTGTTCTTCTCCAACAGTGTCAATGGGCTGAACGACTTCCTCATATTCCTGTGAAACCAGTTTGAGGTGCGGAATGATTTCTTATTTTACTGTGGCAATGTGCAGTGTCAGACAGTCCTCTATATGAATGTTACTGACTCTGTAAAAGCACAAGCCTCAATGGAGTCCATGTCTTGCTGCACATGGACACAGTCCAGTTCAGAAGCTGACGGGGGCGTCAAATTATTCTGAACATTGTGGAATCCTCAGTGACCATCCCCCCTTCGGATCTTATGGTGGGGAGGGTGTGGGTGGGGAGACATTGATGAAGCAGCTGAAGCTGTTTGTGAAGAGGAAGCTACCCTGAGGATCTCCCACAGAGGTGACCCAGGACTGAGATGATGAACACCTTCCTTTGTGCCATGTTTGACTCCAAACACTGGAGAGTTTTCTCTGATTCCCATTAAGTTCAGATTTGTTAAGCTCCTTGATGTCAACAGAAGTCAACAGAAGCCTTGATATCAGGGACAGTCATTTTTACCTGACCCCTTGTGTTAATCTCTTTTGTTCATATCAATAAGCCATGATATAGGAGCAGCAAGGGGTTTCTTCAAACAGGTGGCATTGAATGTCAGGATTTCGCTTCTCAAGAGTGTTCGGGGAGCCAGATGACTGAAAGTATTTGAAGAGGAGGTAGATGGATATTGACCTGTCAGAGACGATGAAGAATTGGGTATGAAAGAGGATTTGAGACCAAGAGCAGAGCAGTCATGATCTTAGTGAAAGGCAAGGCAGGCTTGGGGAGTGAATGACCTGCCCCTGTGTCTGATGTTCTCACATTCGGTTATTGGACAGTTAGTGGGTGTTATATTCATGGATATTCTGTTATTGAATGTTGCTGTCAGGGAGACCAGAGGATTTTGTGAGCCATTGCTGGGTGAGGTATGGGGACTGTATTCATAGTGAATTTGGGTCTACAACATGACCCACAAATGGAGCACAAGTTTCAGAGAGGGGAAGCTCTGAAAAGAGAGATGGGGGGCCTCTTTCATACCCTATCCTGGATTTTACAATTACATTTCTCAAATCACCTCAAAGCGTGTGGGACAGTCATGAAGGGCCGAGTGATCTCCTCTGTTTCTGTGAACCAGGTTATAGAAGTAAGTAGCCTCTAAATGCTCCTGCCTAACAGGTTTAATGGGCTGAATGGAACACAGGAACACGGGATTGAGGGACAGGAGTGAGTCATTAGACACTTTGAACCTTCTCCACCAGGCACTAAGATTGTGGCTGATCAGGTTGGGGTCTCAGCCCCACTTTCCTGTCTGTGTCCCATTATGCATGACTCACTTCTCTGTCAAATATTTACCTAATGCAGCTTTCAACCAATGTGAATATGGAGGCAAGTTAAACTGCCAGTGAAGAGAATTCCCACTTTAAAGGTCCTTTCAGAATTATTCGTCATTCCTCTGATAGAATCAAAGTGTCATGCAGAATGGAAATAGACCCGTCAGTCCAATCTGTTCACTCCGATCAGATATCAAAACTGATCCAGTTCCATTTGCCAGCATTTGGCCGATATCCCTCGTCTTTCAGATACTTTTAAAATGTGCGATTGTAACCTCCTTCACCACTTCCTCTGACAGCACTTTCTGAACATACACCACTCTATGTGTGAAACATTTATCTTCAGTCCCTTCTAAATCATTCCCCTTCTCCCGTCCAACCTATACTCTCCTGTTCTGGGCTCCCCTACCCTGGGAAGCAGAACATGGGTGTTCAGAATATCCATGCCCCTGCTGGTTCTATAAACCTCTACAACGTGACTCCTCAACCTCTGACACTCCAGGGGGAAACACCTCAACCTAATCAACCTTTCCCTAAAGTTCAAACCTCCAGTCCTGGGACATCTGTGTAAGTCATTTCTGCAGAAAACCGAGTTGTACGCAGTATTCTTAAAGTGGCCTCACCAACATCCTGTACAGATACAACATGCCACCACAACTCCTATACTCAATGCTCTGACTGATGAAGGCAAATGTGCCAAATGTGTTCTGCACCGCACTGTCTGCATTAGACTTCACTTTCAAGGAACAATGTACCTGCAGCCCTGTGTCCATTTGTTTCTCAACACTCACCAGGCCCTGACCATTAAGTGTATAATTTCTGCCCTGATTTGCGTTCACAAAATACAAAACCTCATCTTTATCTAAATTAAACTTCATCTGTCAGTCCTTGCCCCTTTGTCCCATCTATCTGTGATCTTGTTGTACTCTGAGATAATCTACTACACCACCTTTCTGATGTAATCTGTAAACTTACTAACTATGGCCCCAATATTCGCATTTAAATCCTTTACATAAATGATGAAATGCAGTGAACACAGTACTGATTCTTACAGCACACTGCTGCTCACAAGCCTCCAGTCTGAAAAATACCCCTCTTTCTTCAAGCCAATTGTGACGACCTTTTTCTGTATCCCATGTGACTGAAACTTACTCATCTGTCTACCAATCAGAATGAAATACTAGCTATGAAGAGAGGCTGAGTAGGTTAGGTTTATTTTCACTAGAAAAAAGGAGATTGAGGGGGGGAACGGATTGAGGTTTACAAAATCATGAAGGTTAAAGATATGGTGGACAGAGACAAGCTTTTTCCCAGGGTAAAGGATTCAATAACGAGAGGTCATGCTTTCAAGGTGAGAGGTAGACAGTTTAAGGGGGATACACGCGGTAAGTACTTTACACAGTGGGCGGTGGGCGTTTGGGACGGTTTGCTAGCAGAGGTGGTAGAGGCAGGCACGACAGATTCATTTAAGGTGCATCTAGACAGATGCATGAGTAGGTGGGGAGCAGAGGAGTCGGTGGGGAGCAGAGGAGTAGGTGGGGAGCAGAGGGATACAGATGCTCAGGGATTGACCGACAGATTTAGACAGTACATTTGGATCGGCTCAGGCTTGGAGGGCGAAGGGCCTGTTCCTGGGCTGAAAGATTTTCTTTGCTCTTTGTTCTTTAAATGAACACCTTGCTGAAGTCCATATAGACAATGTCAACCAAACTGCCTTCATCAATCTTCTTTGTCATCTCTTCAAAAAACTCAACCAAATTAGTGAGACATAATTTCCCATGCAGAAAGGCACTGCTCACAACAAATGTTAAATGTAACCAGGTCGGTGATATGGCCGATGATATTGGTCTCAGACTGGGTCAGAGTCAGTTTTAGGAACAAGTCAGGCTAGTTTTTTTAATCTGCTCAAATAGCACGTTTATGATCCAGAGCAATGTTACTCCAACTATGGTGGAAAGATGAATGGCAAACTATTTTTGTATTGCAAATATATAATCAATATTTCCCTTTCGATAAAACACACACACACACACACACACACACACATACACACACACGCACAAACACACACACGCTCTGCAATTTTTACTTGAAAGAACTTTGTCCAGATATTATCCCATGTACATTGTCCAAACGATGTCTCCATCATATTCCCTGCTCCATGTCGGTGCATCATTTCTCCTGTGATACACAGAGCCATACCCTTAGCAGAAAATGGTCTTGGTCGATTTGAAGATAAGTTTTTATGTTCCTGCTTCATTAAAAAATAAAAATGTCTAATTTATTCAGAATACGTGTGTTAAAATGAATGCATTTTTTAAAGAAATAGAGAAATTGCTGGAAAAGCTCGGCAGGTCTGTCAGCATCCAGATGCCTTTTACATGCTGTAGTTGTACCCAGCCTCCACCACTTCCTCTGGCAGCTCATTCCATATGCACACCACCCTCTTTGTGAAAAGATGCCCTTTAGGCCTCATCAAAACCTTTTCCCTCTCACTTTCCACCAATGCCGTCGAGTTTTGGACGCCCCTAACCTGGGGAAAAACCCTGAATACTCAACCTATCCATGACCATTCTGATTTTATAAACCTTTACTGCTGCGAAATGTGACTTCAATCAACACAAATGGCTGTACTTTCAGTCATCCTGGGCCTAAATTCTGAAATGCAACACCGACACCTGTTCTTTCTCCATCAAGTCACAATTCTAAACCAGTATAATCGGTTTGTTCAGATATATTAGGAGACACTGCTGTGGGATTTACACCTAGACCTTTGTGCCCGGAGGTAGGGACACGAGCACCACTCGGCAATACCCATAAAGCTGTAACATTATTCTCCTGTGTGTTTGTCCATCAGCCTGTTATGACATGCTGTGGCATACCTCTGCAACAGACAGGACTTCAATCCAGGCCTTCTCATCCAGAGCTAGGAACACTACCACACAAGTTCAGGAATTGGAATCAAATCCAGAGCTCTGGCTCAGAGACACGGACACTGCCCACTATACTACCATACCCAGATTTTGGGTCATGTTTTAGTGCCCGCTTCCAGCTCAGTGTGGATTGATTATAATCAGGTTACTATTACTGAATTACAGAAAAACACTTTGTATTATTAAACAAATGCATGACATTTGTCTCAACTGTAGGATATTGAGTGTACTTGCTGAATATTGAAATTAACTATGAACATCTTTAATCACTATTATCTGTAGTCTGCAATATCAGGGAAAGAAATCCTGCAGAAACACTCTGCCCAATGAAGGGTCTCAAATAGATGCTTATTACTGAACACCAGAGGCGAAGGAAGAGCTTAATTTCTGACGCCAAAACACCAATCAATCTTACCCACCTCTAACGTGTGTCTGCCCCCTTCCTAAAACCATGAAATGATACTAGGCCGCTGATTACTGTCCAGCCTCTCCTCTCCACTGACTGTGTCTGCAATCTGTCCCTCCTCCCTCTAACCACACAAAGCAACCCAAGCTCAGGGTCTTTGTGAAAATCAAGGCCAGAGTGTGCAGGCCTCCCGGAGAGGGGTGGGCATTTTAAAATTGAAGGGGGAGGGGGAGGTGGCAGTCATATCACACACTGGGCTGAGGGGTGGCAGATGGAGGATAGTCTGGATTAATGCCAGGCATTGGATTTGGTAAATCAAACTAGAACAGGACCTATGCAATTAAAAGTAGGGTCTTTTGGTGGTGTTGTAGTACAGAAACCTAGGCTGTCAGGTTTAATTCTTTAAAATTTGCATCTGATATAGAAAGTGGCTAAGAAGGTGTTTAACACACTTGTCTTCATAGGTCAGACCTTTGAGTATTGGAATTGGGATGTCGTGTTGTGGTTGTACAGGACATTGGTGAGACCTCTTCTGGAATACTGTGTCCAGTCTGGTCATCCTGCCCGCTCATTCCATAGGCACACCACCCTCGGGGTGAAAAAGCTGCCCCTTATGTCGCTTTTAAATGTTACTCTCTCAGCTTAAGCCTATGTCCTCTAGTTTTGGACTCCCCCATACCCTTAGCAAATACCTTGACTATTCTCTTTGATATTATTGACCTTGATATTATTAAGCTGGAGAAGGTTCAGAAGAGATTAACCTGGATGTTGCTGGGAATGGAGGGATTGAGCTATAAGGAGAGGCTGAATAGGTTGGGACATTTTTCACTGGAGAGTATGAGATGGAGGGGTAACTTTACAGAGGTTTATAAAATTATGAGGGTTACAGATAAGCTGTAGGGCTGATGTCTTTTCCCGAGAGTTGGGGATTCAAAACGGAGGGATATTTTGAGGCGTGAGGAAAAAGATTTACAAAAGTCAGGAGAGTTAATTATTTTAGACAGAAGCTGGCTTGTGTGTGGAATGGGCACCCGCATGGGCCCCAGCTATGCCTGCCTCTTCGTAGGATAAGTGGAACAGTCCATCTTCCGCAACTACACTGGCACCACCCCCCACCTTTTCCTCCGCTACATCGATGACTGTATCGGCGCTGCCTCGTGCTCCCACGAGGAGGTTGAACAGTTCATCAACTTTACTAACACCTTCCATCCCGACCTGAAATTCACCTGGACTGTCTCAGACTCCTCCCTACCCTTCCGAGACCTTTCCATTTCTATCTCGGGCGACCGACTCAACACAGACATCTATTATAAACCGACTGACTCCCACAGCTACCTGGACTACACCTCCTCCCACCCTGCCCCTGTAAAAACGCCATCCCATATTCCCAACTCCTTCGTCTCCGCCGCATCTGCTCCCAGGAGGACCAATGCCAACACCGCACAGCCCAGATGGCCTCCTTCTTCAAGGACCGCAGATTCCCCCCAGACGTGATCGACGATGCCCTCCACTGCATCTCCTCCACTTCCCGCTCCTCCGCCCTTGAGCCCCGCTCCTCCAACCGCCACCAAGACAGAACCCCACTGGTTCTCACCTACCACCCCACCAACCTCCGCATACAACGCATCATCCGCCGCCATTTCCGCCACCTCCAAACGGACCCCACCACCAAGGATATATTTCCCTCCCCTCCCCTATCAGCGTTCTGCAAGGACCACTCCCTTCGTGACTCCCTCGTCAGATCCACACCCCCCACCAACCCAACCTCCACCCCCGGCACCTTCCCCTGCAACCGCAGGAAATGTAAAACTTGCGCCCACACCTCCACACTCACTTCCCTCCAAGGCCCCAAGGGATCCTTCCATATCCGCCACAAGTTCACCTGTACCTCCACACACATCATCTATTGCATCCGCTGCACCCGATGTGGCCTCCTCTATATTGGGGAGACGGGCCGCTTACTTGCGGAATGCTTCAGAGAACACCTCTGGGCCGCCCGGACCAACCAACCCAACCACCCCGTGGCTCAACACTTTAACTCTCCCTCCCACTCCACCGAGGACATGCAGGTCCTTGGACTCCTCCACCGGCAGAACACAACAACACGACGGCTGGAGGAGGATCGCCTCATCTTCCGCCTGGGAACCCTCCAACCACAAGGTATGAATTCAGATTTCTCCAGTTTCCTCATTTCCCCTCCCCCCACCTTGTCTCAGTCGGTTCCCTCAACTCAGCACCGCCCTCCTAACCTGCAATCCTCTTCTTGACCTCTCCGCCCCCACCCCACTCCGGCCTATCACCCTCACCTTGTCCTCCTTCCACCTATCCCACCTCCATCGCCCCTCCCCCTAGTCCCTCCTCCCTACCTTTTATCTTAGCCTGCTTGGCTCTCTCTCTTATTCCTGATGAAGGGCTTATGCTCGAAACGTCGAATTCTCTATTCCTGAGATGCTGCCTGGCCTGCTGTGCTTTGACCAGCAACACATTTGCAGCTGTGATCTCCAGCATCTGCAGACCTCATTTTTTACTGTGTGTGGAATGAACTTCCTGAGGAACTGGTGAAAATAGGGACAGTTACAATATTTAAAGGACATTTAGATCAGTACATGGATAAGACATCAGTTTGGTTGGTGCTGTGAGCAGCTGCCCTCTCCCTCCCCCTCTCCCTCTCTCTCTCCCTCCCCCTCTCTGAATGAATCCCTGTTGGTTTTCACCCTCTGCCAATGCCTGTGCAGTGGCGTGTGGAGGCCAGCAGAGGGTGGCATTGTATCACTTTCAGCATCACAGAGACAGCCAGACCTGCCCACACAGAGACACACAGATACACACACAGCAATTGTAAGGGCACAGTGTGAAGCTCATCTGGTAACTTAAACTAAACATAAAGAAATGCTCAATTTACCTTGTAAACTGTTGAAATATGAGTGATAGAGAACTCCCAAATTCTCGTGTTTAACAAAAAGTATCAATGTAATTTTTTAACTCTGAAAGTGAACATTTTACATCAACTATTCACAACTCTGGGACCCTCTTTCTCCTCACTGCTTATTACCCTACTCCAACTCTACAGCAATATACTGTTTCAATGAGACACTTATTAAAATTACATAAACGTGATTTCAAAACCACACAGCAGCTTTTGTTTCATCTGACCTCACACTAATCTCCCTTTTTCCCATCTTTCCTGGGAAGACTGGTTCATGTTGCAGGATGTTATCGAAGTGTCTACGTGTCAGCATTCTGACACCTGGGAACACATCCTTCCATGACACTGTCTCTCAGTCGCCCCCTCTCTGTCTATACCCCAAACCCCTCCCATGTGGTGATATTTAAACTGATTCCCTGCCATCTCTCCCTGGCAGTGATGTTCACACCCACAGCACCCCCTTGTCATGGCACAATGGAGATATGGAGCTGTAAATGGGTGGGAGCTGTACGTCCTGTCACTTCCAGCATGGGCTGCAAGCTTCCCCTCACTGGGCAAGGATCTAACACAGTGTTAAAGAGCAATGCACTGGGGTGGTGTACACAGCCCTACATGCTGGGTGAGTAACTGCTCCTGGGTTACAGATCAATGCACTGGGGTGGGGTACACAGTCCTACATGCTGGGAGGGTAACTGTTCCTGGGTTACAGATCAATGCACTGGGTTGGTGTACACAGTCCAACATGCTGGGAGGGTAACTGCTCCTGGGTTACAGATTAATTCACGGGTGATCACTGCACAGGTCGCTGTGCTGGTCAGACTGTCTGGTTGCCGTTTATAGATAATACAATGATGTGGTTAGTGCAGCTCCCTGTGCTGGATGGATATGTAGCCTGTGCACAGTACATCATGTTGGTGGGTAGGGGTGAAAGGTGATGGACAGGTCACGGAGCTCCACGGAACATTCTGACCCCGACATTCTATAACTGACATTCCCCGGCACGTTCTGTACCTGACATTCTATAACCGACATTCCCGGGAACATTCTGTCCCCGACATTCTATAACTGACATTCCCCGGAACGTTCTGTCCCCGACATTCTATAACTGACATTCCCCGGAACGTTCTGTCCCCGACATTATATAACTGACATTCCCCGGAACGTTCTGTCCCCGACATTCTATAACTGACATTCCCCGGAACGTTCTGTCCCTGACATTCTATAA
The DNA here is from genome assembly GCF_020745735.1 of Hemiscyllium ocellatum. Classification (NCBI taxonomy): domain Eukaryota; kingdom Metazoa; phylum Chordata; class Chondrichthyes; order Orectolobiformes; family Hemiscylliidae; genus Hemiscyllium; species Hemiscyllium ocellatum. The sequence continues at coordinate 2,768 of NW_026869305.1, read as the reverse complement.
CTGACATTCCCCGGAACGTTCTGTCCCCGACATTCGATAACTGACATTCCCCGGAACGTTCTGTCCCTGACGTTGTTTGTTTGTGAACGGCCGGACGTCAGTGAGTTGAACAAACGATAAGATCCCGAGGGAAGAGATCCCGTTCCAGGGAGAAGGAGACACTGCTCCGAAGGCCCCTCAGGCAGTTAAAGGGGTGAATACGTTTTCCCTGCGTTTACATTTCTTCCCGACACAGGATCGACCACAATTTAGACCAAAATACAGGAAATTCCCAAACTTCGTTTGTCTTCAGGAAACTGGGAGAGAATCCTTCAGGACGGCAATGTTCCCACCCTCCGTATTAGGAACTGGGAAGGAGTGACGTCTGTCTGCTCTCGAGTGATCGAGTATGTGGGAATGTTCTAGAAACCATCTGTCCTTATGGATGTGTCTCTGTGTGTTTAGGGAGGGAGGGTTTCTTGTGGTTTATGTCATATTTTTGTCAGTAATTCCGACCTTCCCATTTGTTATTCCAGCTCCAATTATTTTAATAAATCCCTGAATACAGGGACACATTTGAAAATCTCACTGGCTCCCCGATCAAACGGGTCCCTTTGCCTCCAGGCTGATGGATAATGGGTTTGTTTTCCTTCCTCACAGTTAACGTAGTGACCATCTACGTCCTGCTTTATAAAGATTGTGGATTGTCTCCATGTGTCAGACGTTACCTGGGGGCCATGGCAGCGGCGGATCTCCTGGTCATTATCCTCGACCTGATCCTGAGACACATTCCCATTGTTTATTGGGAACAGTTTTATTTCCTGGTGTACTCCGTCCCCGTGTGTAATATCCATGCCGTCCTGCTTTATGCAGCCACTGACTGCTCTGTCTGGTTCACCGTCACTTTCACCTTTGATCGGTTTGTGGCCATTTGTTGCCAGAAGCTGAAAAGTAAATATTGCAGTGAGAAAACGGCGGCTGTGGTTCTGGGAGCAGTGACAGTGCTGAGCTGTTTAAAGAACATTTCCTGGTATTTTATGCTCACGGCTCGGTATTTGCTTTGGAATGTCCCCTGGTTTTGTGATGTAACACAAGCTGTTTATTTATCCAGTGTCTGGGTCACAATCGAGTTCCTCCACCACATTCTAACCCCGGGTGTCCCATTTCTCCTGATTCTGCTGCTCAATTTTCTCACCGTCAGACACATTTTAGTGACCAGCAGAGCCCGCAGGAGACTCCGCGCTCACACCAATGGGGACGCTCAGTCTGACACAGAAATGAGAAACCGAAAAAAATCCATCATTCTACTGTTTGTGATCTCGGCCAATTTCATCCTGTTATGGTCAACGTTAATGCTGTATTCTATATGGAGACGGATGTATGAGTTTGGGTATAAGTCTGTGTATCTCCATCGCTTTGTGCAGGAATTGGGCTTCATGCTGCAGCTCCTCAGTTGCTGCACAAACATGGCGATTTATGCCGTGACCCAGACTAAGTTCAGGCAGCAGCTGAAGAATGTGCTGAAATATCCCTTCACCCAAATCCATCCATCCATCAAGTTCCCTCATTAATCACACCATCCGGGATTTTCTCATTTCAGTTCAGTGTTTCAGTGATGGAGCACCCTGTCGCTATGGTAACAGACTGAGGGGAGCGCTGGTTTGTCCATCCTTATCCCACAGTGGGGTTACAGGGAAACATTTCAATGTTTCTCACAACTCAGGGGCCAGTGAGAAAAGGCACCATCCCACTGACTGTATCCATCACTTCCATTTGTAACCAATAAAAATGCTGATGAAAGCGTGCCGAGCAGCAGAGTGCCCGATGTTGTTGTGTGTCTTTATGTTGGAGAAGCTGAGCTGGAGAGAGACAGACTCAGCCCCAAGTCCTGGTGCTCAGGGAAGGGGAGGGCACCGCGCCCTGAGCTCAGGAGCTTGGGTTAACGCCAACCTGGCCTCCCCATTACTTCTCCCCTACTCTTTCTCCTCAATCCTCTCTCTCTCTTTCAGCACACACTCTCTTTCTCAACCCTCTCCTCATCTCCCTCTCTCTCACACACACCCCCTGCCAACCCCGGTTTCTCTACCTGCCTCCATTTTCCCTCTCCCCCCTCTCTCTCATGCTGTCGCTGTCTCCCTCCTACAATTCCATCTCTATCCCATTTTCCCCACCTCCAACATCTCACCCCCACCCCCCACACGCAGCCTCACCCCCAAACATCCCCAGTCTCTGGGTCAGAGGGAGAGGGAAGGACCAGGGAGACAGAGTGTGTCAGAGAGACAGGGAGGGAGGGACAGGAGGGAGAGAGATTCAGTCAGAGGGAAACAGAGGGGGGTGGGAAGAGAGAGACACCGAGGGAGGCGGAGAGCGAGAAGGGCGACAGAGAGAGAGAGGGAGTTAGAGAGAGAGAGAGAGAAAGAGGAAGGTCGAGACAGAGAGATGGTGAGAGAGAGGAAAGGCACAAAGGAGAGATGGGTGTGTGAGAGGTCGAGAGAGAGAGGGAGGGAGCGATAGAGAGAGAGGGAGGGGGCAAGGGAGAAGGAGGGGCAGAGAGAGAGAGGGAGTGGGTGAGAGAGAGATGGAGTGGGTGAAAGAGAGAGAGAGAGAGAGAGAGAGAGGGAGTGGGTGAGAGAGAGAGAGAGAGAGAGTGGGTGAGAGAGAGAGAGAGGGGGAGTGGGTGAGAGAGAGAGAGAGAGAGAGAGAGGGAGAGTGGGTGAGAGAGAGAGAGAGTGGGTGTGTGTGTGTGGTGAGAGAGAGAGAGAGCTGGGGTGAGAGAGAGGAGGGAGGGG
>NW_026869304.1:115378-159188 GCF_020745735.1 Hemiscyllium ocellatum | reverse complement strand
CCAGCCCCCACTCCCACCTTCCAACATCCCTGCCCTCATTTGAAAATGACAGCACATCAGAAGAATTACACACCATCGAAGAACAATAATTTCAACACCCCATAGTAATCTGTCCTCACATGCATTTACCAGACTGAATCATGGGATGCAGGACTTGCATACAAATAGAGTTTGGATTGGTTAGGACTGGGTTTAAAAGAATGAAGAGGGCGTCTCATAGAACCCTACAAAACTCTAACAGGACTAGACAGCTTAAAGAGGGAAGGATGTTCCTGATGACCAGGGAGTCTAGAACTAGGGGATCACAGTTAAAGGTTACGGCATGGACCATTTAGAACTGAGACAAAGAGACATGTCTTCACCTGGAAAGAATGGTGATTCTGTGGAATTCTCTGCCACAGAAAGTGGTTGATGATGCTAAAATATTGAATATTTGGAAGAAGGAAGTAGATATAGTTCTTAGGACTAAAGGGATCAAAGGGTACAGGGAGAAAGTGGGGAGTTGGATGATCAGTCATAGTCATATTGAATAGCAGAGCAGGTAGAAAAGGGCCAAATGGCCTATGTTCTATGTTCCATGCCTGCTATTTCAGACATTGAAACAATGTGGAAATACAGCAAATGATTATTCCAGAGACTGCCACTTATTTACAATTAAATAATGTTAATCGACATGGAATAAATACAATCACAATAAAGCATGAGGAAGTTTAACAAAATCATTTAATATTGAATGAGAATAAAAAGACAGTAAAGATAAATAAACAGAAGTGAATGTTTTGTACATTGACATGCAAACAAATATATCCAGTTAAATATTTCCTCACATTAATGTTGCAAATATGAAGCGCTGTTGGGTCAAATTTCCTTATGGACTATGAATTCAAAATTATTCTGTACACTAAGGTTGCGGTTGAAAATTTTGACTTTGCAGCCTATTATCTAAAGAAAAATAGATGTACTTTCATTTATATGACACCTTCCATGTGCCAAAGCGTAAAATGGAAAGGTATATCTTGGTGAGACTGAACGAGTTTCTATTGTTCTTCAAAGTTCAGACCGGCCAGAAATCACATATAGTATAAGTTTATATATGGGATTGTGAATAGAGGGCTAAGATTTTCTTCAGTTGGCACTATCAGAAAATGAATGAAAACAGGATGATAGATCCCGACCATGAATAGATAAAAGAGAAAATATATTGAGTTGGATGGATGTTCTTTACATTTACCTTTTGAGTTCTTATCCTGTTCCAATGTAAAATCTGAAATTGAATCACTTGAATATTTGCACCCAGCATTAGACAATATATTTCAAGGAGCAGTTTTATTTTATTACGGTAATATGATTTACAAAGTCCAATATGTAATAAGTAGGTGAAAACAGTACTTACTGTCTCTAGTGTTTTCTAGAATTGTGCAACCCCAGTCACCTTTAGCAATATGTTCTGGCAAGCTGAGAAGTTGTTAAGTAGCAGGTATTTCTTACATTACAATATATCTAAGTGTCATTACATATGATTAGCTATGGAGTTTCCTTAGCCTCCAAGCATAAATAAAGCCACTGTTTAAAATGTACTGCTAACTGACACTGGATGCAAAAACAGTTTTGTGGCATTTCATTTCAATCAGAATCATGCTAAATTTAAAATGAAAGAAATGTTAGCGCTGCTCATTTATCATAACCCTAAATAAGAAAGGTGGAGTTTAAAGTGTTCTTTTCAAGTAAGCGCCAGTGTGGAGTAAAATAGAGTGCTGTCTTGGTTTCAATACTGACCAAGGAGTCAGCATTGAACATCTAACATCAGCATTAGCATTCATTTCAGGGTGATGAGGAAATAGTGTCAGCAATAACTTGTTTAGACCATGATGATATGGTAACATAACGTTCGAAAGCTTGAAGATTGGGCTCCCTGGGGTATTTGATAATCTCAAGTGGCTTTTTTTTTTGGTTTTAGTGGGCCACTAGATGGAGTACTTTATATTTCATTTCAGGAGATTAAGAGCTAACAAGTTGGATCTCCTGTCTGCTTAAATTACTCTGAGCTGGTTGTGGAGCAGAAGCAACAACCGTGACAGCGGATTCTGAGGCCAAGGACCTTGAAGGACAGGAGAATGAAACTGCACAAAACGAAGACAAGTAGATTGCCTCAGCCCTGTTTATAACCAATATATGTTATTGGGATTGCATATGCAAATCAAATATCTCCTGAGTAGTTGCATAAGGTGATCAGAAGCTTAAGCAAAACGCTACTTGTTTGCAAATTGTAAAAACTCATATATTAGTCCTGGTGCTGCTTGTTTAACTCAGCCAGGGGAATGGATTTTTACATGTAAGTACACTGTCAATAAATGAAGTGGGTAAAATCCTAAGGCATGGAAGAGAATGGAAAATAATTATGATTGAAGACTCCTAGTAACCAAGCATGGAGTTACATTGATGAAAATTGTGTACAAGACGATAACCCAGCTACACCCAGTGCTCTGCCTGAAAAGGGTGACGTGAGGATGCATTCTAAAAGATTGCATTTGTGGAAAGTATAATATGAGCAAACTTGATGAATTATTTTATTTTCCTTAGAATGGCTTTTGGTGAATAAATATCAGAGAAGCAAAGTTTTCCCATTTACTCTTTCCCCTTTACAAGAACAGAGGGAAGATCTGAAGAATTTCATCATGCTTCGAGAATACCTTGTTGCCTTGGTGATAATAGTCCTATTCTTATCATATCCACTTTTTCATTAAATTGCAAAGCTATTAGTTGAGAGGAAATAAAGAGACAATGGGGGATTATGACAGTAAATGAATGGTTCATTGTATCCTCCTTGAAAATAATTTCAATTTATCAGAGAGAAATGTGACCTTAAACAAGATTTGATCTGAGGAAATATGGTAATATTGACTACAAGTTAATGCAATATTGCCTTTTTGGCCTTAAAAGTGTCAGCCAGTATTCTTTAATGCTCTACATTAAAGAATAAGTAAGTATAGTATTTGTTTGAAAGATCTCATGGTAGTAAAGGACATTGCACAATTTAAGTCTTCAATATGTCTAAAGGTATGTCAGGGTTCAATGCAAGTGTTTGATGCAAAAGGTTGTGCTGTCAATGAACATAGCAGTTACGAACTAAAAGTTGCATCTTGGCATTTAGGTGCATCCAGTTCATATAATAAACAATGAAACAAACTGGGAGAAATGTTCTGATGCTAAAATGACAGTAAGCTGAACATTTCCTCACTTTCCCATTGGATCAGTATCCTGGGATGTTCCAGCTAATTATCCAGAGTGAACTCCCAGTCCCAGGACCTGGGTGGTAGGAGGTCACCTTGGGAAGAACAGGAATTTCTTTGTCACAGTAAACATTTACAGGGATCTGTCAACTTAGAAATAAATTACTGCATACATGTAGGAAATATTGCCAAACTACAGGTTATGTCATTTTTAATCTCTTGCAGAGATTGTATGGGGAAAATATAGTTTCAAAAGCAAATGGTAGACAAAGCAACTAAAGAATTAGAAAACATGGATAAGACATGAAGCCACAAAGAATCCTGATCTCTTATTTAAGGACTGACAAGGTGGAAATGTTGCTGCATGAGGTGAATATGAGGAAAGTTATACTGTTTGGCATCTCAAAGCTCCTCATTTTGAAGACAGCATGTTTGGCAGGCAGCTAGAGCAAGTTCTAACATGATCCTGGGAACAGATGTCAAACAAAATAGGGATGCCTTATAGAAACTGCTTAGATAAAATTACATGTGGTATCACATACCAGTTACAATTATGCATTGACAAAGTTTTGCTCTGAATCCATTTTCTGTATCTGTTAGGCCTCACAAAATCTTACAGCATTTTAATTGATGTCTATTCATGCCAGCAGGATACACTACAAGCTGCAACTCACAACTGAAAGCCTTGCCACACTATTGTTTTCGAATGACTTCACACATAAAAGCATTGTATCACAACCCAGCTATCTGATACAATACCACAGATGCTGAAATTCTGAAATAAAAGGTGGAAAATACTCAGCAGGTCATGTAGCATTTGTGGAGTTATAAATCAGATTAATATTTCACCTCCAGGGACTTTCATCCGAATTGATGAAAGGCAATAGAAACATTTAGAAATGCAAATGGATTTGGACAGGGCAAGGGAAGGGGAGGAATGAGCGAAAGGAAAGGTCTTTGCTACAGCAAAAGCAGAAGAGATGAAATGATGAAATAAATGACAGTGAAAGGCAAAAAGGAACAGTAAAGGACAAAGAAAGAAATAAAATTGGTCACTACTGGTAGGGAGGCTGACAACAGATTAAATAGATTCCTGTCAGTGTGTCAATGTTCCCTCAACTTGCAATATCTAAAGATTACTTACACGTTGCATGATGGGATGTCAGAAAACAATGAGATATTACAAAACTTCCTTCAGTTTTCTAGTGCTTAGAACTTTTCTAGTATGTAAGCAGAGAGTAAGCAAAGGTTACACTCTGGATGGGAAGGGCTGAGCTAAATCCTCCTTCAATCATCCCATACAATTCTAAACATAATCATTAAATATCACAAAGACTTTGAATTTTAAAATCAGAACTTGATTAGAAATGTGTGATGGAAATAGGTTCTCTTTTCAATTTCCCATCATTATCAGTCTGCTATGAGTGACAGTGGTCTTAAACAAGGCAGCATCTCAAGTTATACTAACTCAAGTTATGTACAGCAGTACAGTGATACACATGTCAGCTGATGTGCTTATGGAGACAACATCAGTTGAAATGCAGGATGTGTGACTGAGACAGAGTAAGAACATCAACTTTAGATTCACTTTCAGTGGTTTCTCTACTAATGCAGGAAACTTATTATAGCATTTGCGTTAGCTTAAACCTTGCTGATTCACCCTGCACAAAAATAAAACCATTACAACAAACTGTGAATTATTTTAATAACACTTATTCCTTTTATTTTATCAATTTCTTGGTTTCATGGTTTCATTGCTGAGAATTAGTAACATTATTCAAGGAACTAGCTAAGAAGGTTGCTGAACTCCATACCAGGGGAGTGTTGAATTGATGTATTCAGTTATGCTAGATAAAGTCAGAGAGTCATAGAGATATGCAGCATGGAAACAGACCCTTTGGTCCAATTTGTCCATGCCAACCAGACATCCTAACCTATTCCCATTGGCCAGCATTTGGCCCATATCCCTGTAAACCCGTCCTATTCATGTAACCATCCAGATGCCTTTTAAATGTTGTAACTACACCAGCCTCCACCACTTCCTCTGTCAGCTTATTCCATATGCGCACCACCCCCTGCATGAAAAAGTTGGCCCTTAAGTCCCTTTTATATCTTTCCCCTCTCACCCTAAACCTATGCCCTCTATTTCTGGACTCCCCCACCTATCCAGTTACCTCATGATTTTATAAACCTATATAAGGTCATAACTCAGCCTCCGACATTCCAAGAAAAACAGCTCCAGCCTATTCAGCTTCTCCTTATAGCTCATATGCTCCAAACCTGGTAATATCATAAATCTTTTCTGAACCCTTTCAAACTTCACAACATCCTTCTGATAGGAAGGAGTTCAGAATTGCACACAATATTCTAAAAGTTTCCTAACCAATGTTCTGTAAAGCAGCAAAATGACCTCCCATCTCCTATACTCAATGCACTGTCCATTAAAGGCAGGCATACCAAACACCTTCTTCACTTTCAAGGAGCTATGAAACTGCACTCCAAGGTCTCTTTGTTCAGCAACATCTTCCAGAACCTTACCATTAACTGTATAAGTACTGCCCTGATTTACCTTTCCAAAATGCAGCACCTCACATTTATATAAATTAAACTCCATCTGCCACCCTTCAGCCCACTGGCCCATCTGATCAAGATTCCATTGTGCTCTGAGGCAACCTTCTTTACTGTCCACTACACCTCCAATTTTAGTGTCATCTCAAAACTTAATAACTATACCTCTGATGTCCCCATCCAAATTATTTAGAGAAATAACTAAAAGCAATGGACTTAACACTGATCCTTATAGCACACCAGTGCTCACAAGGCTCCAGTCTGAAAAGCAACCCTCTACCACCAACCTCTGACTTCTACCTTGGAGGCAAATGCTAGTTCTCCCTGTATTCCATGAGATCTAACCTTGCTTACCAGTCCACCTTATCGAACACCTTACTGAAGTCCATATAGATCATGTCCACTGCTCTGCCCTCATCTTACAAAAAAACCCCCTCAAGTTTGTGAGTCATGATTTCCCATGCACAAAGTCATGTTGACTCTTCCTAATCAGTCCTTGCTTTTCCAAATATGTGTAAATCCTGTCTCTTAGAATTCACTCCAGCAACTTGCTCACCACCAATGTCAGACTCACTGGTCTATAATTCCCTGGCTTTTCCTTACCACCTTTCTTAACGTTAGCCAACCTCCAGCCTTATGACACGTCACCTGTGACTGTCAATTATATGATTACCTCAGCAAGGGGCCCAGCAAACACTTTCCTAGCTTCCCACAGAGTTCTAGGGTACACTTGATCAGGTCCTGGGGATTTATCCACCTCTCTGTATTTTAAGACATCCAGCACCTTCTCCTTGTAATATGGACATTTTTCAAGATGTCGCTATTTAGAATAGAACACAGAACAGTTGTTATGAGGTGTAGAGGTGTACTGTACCTTTAAGAGAAATTGAAGGACTTAGCAAGCACACAGAGTGCTGGAGAGTTTACAAGATAACATTTGATGCAGCAGCTACAGTACCTGGGTTGCTATGAGACAAAAACAAATTCAAATTTGGCCAATCAGTTTCAATCATGCCCCAGGATACTCAGTACCAATCAAGTCTGAGTTTGGCATTTTGACAATATTATGAGCAATGAAATGATCCAATCGTTTGGGGTATAAATATTAAACAAATTGAACAGTTGGGAGAGAACTGCCAATAGACCAACAGATGTAGGCTGCTCGTCAGAACTCTCTGAGAGGTACCTGTCTAGAGAAGGAGTTTGCACAGAGAAAAAACATCAACACCAACCTGGAGAGCAAATCAACAGAGGAAGATATAAAAAGAATATTCAACAGCTGGCTGGTTTTGAAATTTGAATTTTTCACTAAATCTTAATCGGGGGTTTTATTAGATTAGATTACTTACAGTGTGGAAACAGCCCTTCGGCCCAACAAGTCCACACCGACCCGCCGAAGCGCAACCCACCCATACCCCTACATTTACCCCTTACCTAACACTACGGGCAATTTAGCATGGCCAATTCACCTAACCCGCACATCTTTGGACTGTGGGAGGAAACCGGAGCACCCGGAGGAAACCCACGCAAACACGGGAAGAACGTGCAAACTCCACACAGTCAGTCGCCTGAGTCGGGAAGTGAACCCGGGTCTCAGGCGCTGTGAGGCAGCAGTGCTAACCACTGTGCCACTGTGCCGCCCACAAATATTGGGGAGACGGGCTGCCTACTTGCGGAATGCTTCAGGGAACACCTCTGCGACGCCCGGACCAACCAACCCAATCACCCGTGGCTCAACACTTTAACTCTCCCTTCCACTCCACTAAGGACATGCAGGTCCTTGGACTCCTCCATCGCCAGAACATAGCAACACGACGGTTGGGGGAAGAGCGCCTCATCTTCCGCCTAGGAACCCTCCAACCACAAGGGATGAACTCAGATTTTTCCAGTTTCCTCATTTCCCTCCCCCCACCTTGTCTCAGTCGATTCCCTCGAACTCAGCACTGCCCTCCTAACCTGCAATTTTCTTCCTGACCTCTCCGCCCCCACCCCATACCGGCCTATCACCCTCACCTTGACCTCCTTCCACCTATCACATCTCCATCGCCCCTCCCCCAAGTCCCTCCTCCCTACCTTTATCTTAGCCTGCTGGACACACTTTCCTCATTCCTGATGAAGGGCTTTTGCCCGAAAAGTCGAATTTCCTGTTCCTTGGATGCTGCCTGACCTGCTGCGCTTTAACCAGCAACACATTTTCAGCAAAGTTATTTCATATCCCCTTTTTGACCTATTGATTTTCCTCTTAAGTATGCTCCTACCACCTCTACACTCTTCTCGGTATTTACCCAATCACTGCTGTCTATACCTGACATATGCTTACTTCATTTTCTTGACCAAACCTTCTATTACTCTTGTCATCCAGCATTCCCTACACCTACCAGCCTTGCTCTTCATCCTGATAGGAACATACTGTCTTTTGACTCTCATTATCTTATTTTGGAAGGCTTCCCATTTTCGTGCCATCCTTTTACCTGCGAACATCCGCTCCCAATCAACTCTTGAATGTTCTTGCCTAAGGCTGCCAAAATTGACATTCTTCCAATTTAGAACTCTAAATTTTAGATGAACCAAATTTACGAAGCTGCTAAATTCTTCCAATTTTTTGCAACGCTTTCATGAGTTCCGTTCAAATAAATGACTCCATGATGTACCACCTTGGGTTTCGATCCAATTTAACAGCTGGAGGAAAAATAAAACATGAAAATGTTCCACACAGAATATGACACATTCATACTAAAATAACTAAAATACATGAATGTAATTTTAACATCTAGGACTGATAGATTCAAAACACCAAGTAGATGCCAACACAGCAAAAATGCACAGCACGGAGTACACTGCCCTGAAATATGAATCCGCGCAAAGTAAAATAAAGACCAAAGTGCATGGAGCACATTGAGTTTGTGTTCAGTTGTGATTGTATTCAATTAATCACTTGTCATTGTGTGCAACAAACAGTAAATACTGCTTAATAATATGCAAAAATAATTCACAGTTCAATTGGGGGTGGGGACAGTGGCTCAGTGGTTAGCATTGCTGCCTCATAGCACCAGGGCCCCAGGTTCAATTCCAGCCTCGGGTGACTGTCTGTGTGGAGTTTGCACATTCTCCCTGTGTGTGTGTGGGTTTGCTCCGGTTTCCTCTTGCAATCCAAAGATGTCCAGGTCAGGTGGATCGGCCATGCTAAATTGCCCATTGTGTTAGGTGCATCAGTCAGAGGGAAATGGGTCTGGTTGGGTTACTCTTCGGAAGGTCGGTGTGGACTTGTTGGGCTGAACGGCCAGCTTCCATACTGCAGAGAATCTATAATTGATAGCAATAAATAAAAACTGCTCAAAGACCCAAAAATTCACATGGCACTTGTTAAGATACCTGAGGGGCAGATGGATTAGCTGAGAACATTAAGTTGACAAACGGGCTGATACCGGAAATGGCAATTTCGCTGTTGTCCACAAAGGTGATGCTTGACCATCAATTTTTGTTCAATTAAACATTATTAATTGCAACAATTGTTCTTCAGCCTCATGTGGCTCTGTAACTATTAACTAATATCTTGAAAGGTCACATAAAATGGAATCTGCAGGTAGAAAGACAATGGAACACTCAGCATTCTTTCCTCATCCCTAACCAAGCCCCTTACGGATTAATGCTTCACATAGTCCACATGACATCTAAGCTAAACCTCAAAATCACGGGATAAGAATTACTGACAGCCTTGAAAAATGCATCCATGTGTGACAATTCTTTTTTTGCTTTTCTCAATAAATCTCCTTGTAGCTGTTCATTTAATCATCGATTCATCTGTTCAGTCTGGCAATGTTTTGATCATCTCTGATGATCCCTAGCTGGAAAACTCTTCACAATTGTTACATTGGAAAAACTCAAGTAAGTGGTGCTTCAGCATAGTCTCACTCTTCAACTAGTTAACTCACGTTACATTGTCCTCAATATTCAGTTCTTTTCCATGGGTTGCAATAACATATATCCCATTAGACTCTTCCATGTCATCAATGCCAGCCTCTCTTGCAAGGTTTTGATTTCTTCTTGAGATTCTTCTTGACATCTGGCACATTAATGCCACAGCCTTACATCATTCAGACAGGATGATCTGATTTCATCATCCTGACTGGTAGCCCTTGCAATTGAGGTATCACTTCTCTTTAATATTAATACAACTTGTTGACGACATCAACAAATTTCATCCCATCATCAGACATACCATGAACTGCTCTTCAGAATCAGTCTCATTGTTGGACACATGCATCTCCATCAAAGTCGGACACCTCAGTACCTCACTCTTTCGCAAGCCCACAGATAACCTCATGATGCTTCATCTCTCTTCACCGGAAGCCTATTAAAGAAGTGATTCCCTACGGACAAGCCCTGCACATATACTGGATCTGTTCAGACAACGAGGAATGTGACAGACAACTACAGATGGTGAAAAATACCCTCATAAGAATGAGATATGATGCTCTACTCATTGATTGTCAGTTCTGAAATGCCATGGTAAAAAAAACTGCAACGACCTCCTCAGAAGACAGATGCCAAACATAACCAACTGAGCTCCTTTCATTGTCCAGTACTTCCACGGAGTGGAGAAACTATGCCACGTTCTTCACAGCCGTCAACATTTCATTGATGATAATGAACATCTCACCAGTGACATCTGTACACTTCCACTTCTTGCTTTCAAACAACTGCCACAGCAAACTACCCAGCCTTCAGGAGAACAGCACACAACCCTACCTGAACAACCTCTGCAAGACATGTCAGATCATCCGCATGGATACAACCATCACACGTGGTATCCACCCCCCAGCCATCACATACATGGCAGATATTCATGTGACTCGGCCAATGTTGTCTATCTCATGCGCGGCAGGCAAGGATGTCCTGGGGCATGGTATATTAGCGAGACTATGCAGACGCTATGATAATGGATGAATGGACACTATGTAACTATCAGCAGGTAGGAGTGTTCCCTTCCAGCTGGGACATTCAGCCTCCGATCTTCAGGTAAGCGTCCTCCAAGGCAGCCTGTGAGAAAAGCAACAATGCCGAATCGCCAAGCAAAAGCTGATAGCCAAATTCCCTACCCATGAATGTGGCATCTACCATGATTGTAGCTTCATTTTGTACTGTATGTGACCTCACCACACTGTTCTATAACTGTAAACTCTTCCTCACTCTTCTGTTTTGACACCATCACCTCGATAAATTGTTATGATCTCTCTATCTTTATAAGTTTGTATAGTTTTGGATTATTTGTTACTTTGATTAGATCCTCGTCATGTAATTCTTACAGCTATCATGTTATTCCAACTATTTAGTTTTTCTTTAGCACCATGTTATTTTTGATTTTTTTTTGTAATTATCTCTCTATCTCAATTAATCCGATCATAGGTCATCCCTTCAATTGCTGTTCGGCTGTTCACACTTTACTCCCACTGTTTGACATTTTTGATCACCTGTGGAGACTTGTTATTCAGCATGTCAACACCAAACTCGCACCACTTGTGTGATCTTTTGACAGTCTTCATTACCTAGCATTATCTTGCTATGATCTCTCTATCTATAAAGTCTGTGTCTGTGTGTTTCCCTCCACTTCACCTGACAAAGGAGCAGTGCTCTGAAAGCTTGTGATTTCACATAAATCTATTGGGCTATACACTGGTGTTGTGTGACTTCCGATTTCAGTCCAGCATTGGCACCTCCACACCATCTCTTGAATATTGGGTGGGGGGCACACAGAGCAAGTGTACACAGTATGATGATGCCCTGTTCCGTCAGGAAATCTGGTACGCTGGCAAAAACATGTGCCCTTTTTTCATAATGTTTCTTCCTCAGAGAGAAAACAATGATGTTGTGCTATAATGCAATATACCGTTATGTGATGTGCTCGTGTTCTCATCACTGTTTAATGACCTGTGACTTGATGGTACAGAGGTCTCCGTCTCTATCTTTCTGAGTCCATTTGCAGTGTGACACACTGACAAAGGAAACAACAGCTTGTAACCAAATTACACAATAGTGCCTGTGATAGTAATACATGTGGAAACCAGGAAGTGTCTATTGAATCTTTCATGTCTAGATTTTATGTTACAGGAATTAATAAGTATTATCTCATCAGGTAAAAATACCCTTTTTGCAGGTAAAATTTCATAACAGATTGCGAGGGTAGAACAGAACATACGGTGGCTTGGTGGTTAGGACTAGTAACTGCATAAAAATGTTTCGTTTGCAGGTACCTGGATGGTTCACTGAAGATTAAAAAACTTTTCAAAGCATTCAAAACACTGGTTTAAGTGAGTACAGATCTGCAAATTAAATAGACAGGAGGGACATGTGTCTTTTCTTTTCCTGACTAAAATGTATGTCATATCCAGCCAGAAATCCCGTGTCTCTTTAATTTGATAAAACAAAATACCAGACTACTTTCTAATTTAAAAGTTAAGATTTATTGGTCAAAAGGGCTTCCGACTGCACTGAAAGTAAAATCAGCAATGGCTGGCAAATATTTCCTTATGGATTGGGCAGCGAGAGGTATCTTCACTGAATTGCAGCTATCGAAGCAACATCGACAGCTTTACTTCACAGATTCAGCAAGTGGGCATCTTAGTAATCCTTCAGTGCACACCAGAAGTTGAACTCATGCCAATTCTAATGATACAACAAAGTAAATCAAAAAAATGCAAGACTTGGTAAAATCAAATAAAAAGGAAATTCAAGCTTACTTCTTATCCTTTTTAGTTTTGCTTTTGGGAGAAGAATATCACAGTGTTAAATTTCTAATTAAAATGTCCAGAGTTTTATTTGGAACCAAAACAAAATTGCAATGAAGCAAGTGGACCTTTTTGTGATCGATCAACTTTCCCAAATAAAGTTTTCAGACCTTTTTCGACATCTTCATGATTCAGGCATGATCTCAGACAGCAGTTGTGTGAGCTCTGCAGAGGCCTACGCAGGGCATAAAGGCAGAGACTCAGTTGGGAAATTTCATAGACAGACTTGCTTAATGTGATGGAGTTGAAGACACATTAATTCCCTCGTTCCCTTCTCCAGACAATGCGGAGGGAAAGAAGGTATGTCCCAAATCCATCATAACTTGTACTGCGAATCGATCCCATGCTGTTACACAATCTGATCCATGCTGGCTGTCCGGTCATTGGGTTTTCATTGAGTCTGGATGCTCTGGCAAGATATACATGGTGTCATTCAGAGTTGCGGATAATGGTGGTACAGGTTCTAATCTTCTTTCCATCAGCTGGCTGTCCTAGAAAAGGTATCTCTTACTGGCTCCCATTGTTGCACATTGGATGGATTTGGAAATTTTTACACAATCTGTCTGGCCACACCTGCTTTGGCCATGAACTCCAGGGGTGGGCTCCAGCTCCTGGATGCACCACAAGATTTCCTACTGCTAATTCTGTTCATGTGTCTTCTTTTGTTAAGTCAGAGACTGGTTCATTTGGAAGTTTCTCAACCAAAAAATAAATTTCAAAAAGAAGGTTTGTAGCAATCAGTTACCTTCTGATAATACAATGAGTTCAAAGGCTTCAGAGATGCTTTTGCTGAATCATTGTTGGAAGTCTGAACTCCTCTAGTTCCATCATACAGCAGTTACCACTTCAAAGCAGAAAGAAAGTGGCTGGCTCCTGAGTATCTGTTAACGTTGCTCTGTAGCCAGCTGCAGGAAGGTTTAAAATAGAAGAATATCCTCTTACAGTCATAAGTACTCCATTGTAGGAATACAGTGAAAAGTTATACAATGTCTGCCTTCGTATGGTGTGATCTTATGTCCAAGCACCTAAGTACAATGCTTGGATACAGCAGAGCAATAAAAAGAGTTGCATTATTTCACAGAGAGGAAAGAGGACATGATTAAAGGGTTCGCGTTAGTGTAAGGTAGGAAATTTCAAATAGATATTACCCTGTAGTAGCTCAGTACAGGACCTCCACACATGGTCTGGCAGCCCACCCCATACCCAGTCCATTAGCCTTCCCTGCTCTGCTGCACGCCCCAGTCCACTCTATGCCAGCACTCAGCTGCTCCAAGGTAGGTTCCAGATCCTACCCGTGCACCAGCCTCAATGCAAGACTTGCTGCCACACAAGCTGTTCCCGGGCTGCTTTCGCACGCACTGCTCAGTCAATTTTGGGGCTCGTTGGTCACTCTGTTCCAGGGCTCACTGCACATGTTGTTCCAGCGTTTACTGCTCATGTTGTTTCAGGGCTCACTGCTCACACTGTTCCAGGGATCACTGCTCATATTGTTCCAGGGCTCACAGGTCACACTGTTACAGGACCTGCTGATGAGCTGTTCCAGCTTTCATTGTTCAAACTGTTCCAGGATTCGCTGCTCACACTGTTCCAGGGTTCACTGATCACACTGTTCCAGGGCTCACTGCTCACACTGTTCCAGGGCTCACTGATCACACTGTTCCAGGGCTCACTGCTCACAATGTTCAAGGGCTCGCTGCTCATGCTGTGACAGGGCTCACTGTTCCAGGACTCACTGCTCACACTGATCCATGGCTTACTGCTCACATTGTTCAAGAGTTTGCTGCTCACACTGTTCCAGGGCTCACTACTCACTCTGTTCCAGGACTCATTGCTCATGCTGTTCCAGGACTCACTTCTTATGCTGCTCCAGGGCTCACTGCTCACACTGTTCCAGGGTCCGTTGTTTACACTGTTCCAGGGCGCACTGCTCACACTGTGCCAGAGCTCATGGTTCACACTGTTCCAGGACTCATTGCTCACTCTATTCCAGGGCTCGCTGCTCGCACTGTTCCTTGGCTCAGTTCACACGCTGTTCTAGAGCTCGCTGCTCACATCGTTCCAGGGCTCACTGCTTACAATTTTCCTGGGCTCGCTGTTCAAACTGTTCCAGGACTCACTGTGCACACTATTCCAGGGCTCATTGCTCATGCTGTTCCAGGGCTCACTGCTCACATTATTCCAGTGCTCTCTGCTCAGACTGCTACAGGGCTCACTGCTCACTGCTCACACTGTTCCAGGGCTCACTGCTCATGCTGGTCAAGAGCTCATTACTCACACTGCTCCAGGGCTCATTACTCATGCTGTTCCAGGGCTCACAGCTCACACTGTTACAGGACTCGCTGATGAGCTGTTCCAGCTTTCATTGTTCACACTGTTCCGGGGTTTGCTGCTCACACTGTTCCAGGGCTCACTGCTCACATTATTCAAGGGCTCGCTGCTCACAATGTTCAAGGGTTCTCTGCTCATGCTGTTACAGAGCACACTGCTCACACTATTCCAGTGCTCCCTGCTCAGGCTGTGCCACGGCTCACTGCTCACACTGTTCCAGGGCTCACTGCTAATGCCGTTCCATGGCTCACTGCTCATGCTGTTCCAGGGCTCACTGTTCCAGGACTCACTGCTCATACTGATCCATGGCTTCCTGCTCACATTGTTCAAGAGCTTGCTGCTCACGCTGTTTCAGAGCTCACTTCTCAAAATGGTCCAGGGCTCACTGCTCACACTGTTCCAGGACTCACTGCTCACGCTGTTCCAGGGCTCTTTGCTCATTCTGTTCCAGGGTGCGTCTTTTACACTGTTTCAGGACTCACTGCTCACACTGCTCCAGGGCTCACTGCTCACACTGTTCCAGTACACTCTGGTCACACTTTTCCAGGCTCGCTGCTCATGCTGTTCCAGGACTCTCTGCTCATACTTTTTCTGGGCTCACTGCTCACACTGTTCCTGGGCTCACTGCTCACGCTGTTCCACGGTTCACTGCTTACACTGATCAAGGACCCGCTGCTCAAGCTGTTCCAGGACTCACTGCTCACATCGTTCTAGGCCGCGCTGCTCACAATATTCCACAGCTCACTGCCCACAATGTTCAAGGGATTGCTGCTCACACTATTCCAGTACTCGCTGCACACACTGTTGTCGCGATCATTCACCATGCTTTTCCCAGGCTTAATGCTCACACTGTGCCAGGGCTCACTGCTCACACTGTTCGAGGACTCACTGCCCACACTGTTCCAGGGTTCACTGCTTACACCATTGCAGTGCTCGTTGCACACACTGTTCCAGGGCTCACTGTTCACATGGTTCCAGGATTCACTGCACACCCTGTTTCAGGACACACTGGTCACACTGTTCCAGGGCTCACTGTTCACGTTGTTCCAGGACTCACAGCTCACACTGTTCCAGGGCTCGCTGCTCACATTATTTCAGGGCTCGATGCTCACATTGTTCCATTTCTCACTGCTGACACTGTTCCAGAGCTCACTGCTCACAATGTTCCAGGGCTCAATGCTCACACTGTTCCAGGACTCGATGCTCACACTGTTCCAGAGCTCACTGCACACAATGTTCCACGGCTCAATGCTCACACTGTTCCAGGGCTCGATGCTCACACTGTTCTAAGGTTCGCTGCTCACACAGTTCCAGGGCTCGATCCTCACATTGTTCCAGGGTTCAATGTTCACACTGTTTCAGTGCTCGCTGCTCACATTATTCCAGTTCTCGCTGCTCACTATTCCATGGCTCGATGCTCATACTGTTCAAGGGCTTGATGCTCACACTGTTCCAGTTTGCTGCTCACACTGTTCCAGGATTCTCTGCTCATGCTTTTCCAGGGCTTGCACCTCATACTGTTCTGGGGCTCACTGCTCATAAAGTTCCAGGGCTCAATGCTCACACTGTCCCAGGACTCATTGCCCGCACTGTTCCAGGTTCACAGCTCACACTGTTCCAGGACTCACTGATTATGCTGTTCCAGCACTTGCTGCTCACACTGCTTCAGGGTTCATTGTTTCCACTGTTCCAGGGCTCACTGCTCACACTGTTCCAGAGCTCAATGCTCACACTGTTCCAGGGCTCATTGCTTACGATATTCTAGGTCTTGCTGCTCACAGCGTAAAATTTCTTGCTATTCACACTATTCCAAAAACGCTGCTCAGTCTATTCCATGGTTCACGGCTCAGACTGTTACAGGGTTCACTGCTCACACTGTTCCAGGGATCAATGCTCACACTGTTCCATTGCTCACTGCTCACACTGTTCCAGGGCTCGATGCTCACACTGTCCTAGGGCTCGATGCTCACACTGTCCCAGGGCTCGATGCTCACACTGTCCCAGGGCTCGATGCTCACACTGTTCCAGGGCTCGTTGTGTACAATGTTCTAGGTTTTTCTGCTCACAGCATAAAATTTCTTGCTATTCACACTATTCCAAAAGCGCTGCTCAATCTATTCCATGGTTCACGGCTCAGACTGTTACAGGGCTCACTACTCACACTGTTCCAGGGATCAATGCTCACACTGTTGCATTGCTCACTGCACGCACTGTTCCAGAGCTGACTGCTCACACTATTCCAGTGCTCACTGCTCACTATTCCATGGCTCGATGCTCAAACTGTTCCAGGGCTTGATGCTCACGTTTTTCCAGTTTGCTGCTCACACTGTTCCAGGATTCTCTGCTCATGCTTTTCCAGGACTTACAGCACATGCTGCTCTGGGGCTCACTGCTCATAAAATTCCAGGGCTCAATTCTCACACTGTCCCAGGGCTCACTGTCTGCACTGTTCCAGGTTCACAGCTCACACTGTTCCAGGACTCACTGCTCACATTGTTCCAGAGCTCACTGCTCACATTGTTCCAGGGCTCACTGCTCACATTGTTCCAGGGCTCACTGCTCACACTGTTCCAGGGTTCTTTGCTCACACTATTCCAGTGCTCGCTGCTCACTATTCCATGGCTCTAAGTTCAAACTGTTCCAGGACTTGATGCTCACACTGTTCCAGTATTCTCTGCTCATGCTTTTCCAGGGCTTGCAGCACATGCTTTTCTGGGGCTCACTGCTCATAAAATTCCAGGGCTCAATGCTCACACTGTCCCAGGGCTCACTGCCTGCACTGTTCCAGGTTCACAGCTCACACTGTTCCAGGGCTCACTGCCCACACTGTTCCACGGTTCACTGCTTACACTGATCAAGGACTCGCTGCTCAAGCTGTTCCAGGGCTCACTGCTCACACTGTTCCAGGACACACTGGTCACACCTTACCAGGGCTCACTGCTCACACTGTTCCAGGGCTCATTCCTCATGCTGTTCAAGGGCTCACTGCTCACACTGTTCAAGGGCTCTCTGCTCACACTGTTCCAGGGCTAACTGCTCACCTTGTTCCAGGACTCACTGCCCACACTGTTCCAGGACTCACTGCTCACACTGTTCCAGGACTCACAGCTCATGCTGTTCCAGGACACACTGCTCACACTGTTCCAGGGCTCACTGCTCACACTGTTCAAGTGCCCGCTGCTCGCACTGTTCCAAAATGCAAAGCTCGTGCTGTTCAAGGACTCACTGCTCATGCTGTTCCAGGACCCATTGCTCATGCTGTTCCAGGACTCACTGCTCACACCGTTCCAGGGCTCACTGCTCGTGCTGTTCCAGGACGCAATGCTGATGCTGTTCCAGGGCTCATTCCTCACAGTGTTCCAAGACTTGCTGCTCATACTGTTCCAAGACTCACTGCTCACACTGTGCCAGGGCTCACTGCTCACACTGTTCCAGGGCTCACTACTTACAATTTTCCAGGGCTCGCTGCTCAAACTGTTCCTGGACTCACTGAACAAACTGTTCCAGGGCTCGCTCCTCATACTGTTCCAGGGTTCACTACCCACGCTGCTCCAGGGCTCACTGCTCACACTATTCCGGGCTCATTGCTCATGCTGTTCCAGGGCTTACAGCTCATGCTGTTCCAGGATGCACTGCTCATGCTGTTCCAGGACCCATTTCTCATGCTGTTCCAGAGGTCGTTGCTCACACTGTTCCAGACTTCATTGTTTACACTGTTCCAGGGCACACTGCTCGCACTGTTCCAGGGCTCACTGCTCACACTGTTCCAGGTCTCACTGCTCACACTGTTCCAGGGCTCACTGCTCACACTGTTCCAGGACTCACTGATCACACTGTTCCAGGGCTCACTGCTCACATTATTCCAGTGCTCGCTGCACACTCTGTTCCATTGCTCGCTGCTCACACTGTTCCAGTGCTCCATGCTCAGGCTGTTGCAGGGCTCACTGCTCACACTATTCCAGTGCTCCCTGCTCAGGCTGTGCCAGGGCTCACTGCTCACACTGTTCCAGGTCTCACTGCTAATGCCATTCCATGGCTCACTGCTCACACTGTTCCAGGCTCACTGCTCACACTGTTCCAGGGCTCATTCCTCACACTGTTCCAGGACACGCTGGTCACAAATTTCCAGGGCTCGCTGGTCATGCTGTTCTACAGCTCACTGCTCAACTGTTCCAGAGCTTATTGCTCTCATTGTTCCAGGACTCATTGCTCACTCTATTCCAAGGCTCGCTGCTCACACTGTTCCAAGGCTCACCGCTCACTCTGTTCCTGGGCTCAGTGCACACACTGTTCTAGAGCTCGCTGCTCACATCGTTCCAGGGCTCACTGCTTACAATTTTCCAGGGCTCGCTGCTCAAACTGTTCCTGGACTCACTGAACGAACTGTTCCAGGGCTCGCTCCTCATACTGTTCCAGGGTTCACTGCGCACGCTGCTCCAGGGCTCACTGCTCACACTATTCCGGGCTCATTGCTCATGCTGTTCCAGGATGCACTGCTCATGCTGTTCCAGGACCCATTTCTCATGATGTTCCAGAGGTCGTTGCTCACACTGTTCCAGGCTTCATTGTTTACACTGTTCCAGGGCACACTGCTCGCACTGTTCCAGGCTGACTGCTCACACTGTTCCAGGGCTCACTGCTCACACTGTTCCAGGGCTCACTGATCACACTGTTCCAGGACTCACTGCTCAAACTGTTCAAGTGCTCGCTGCTCACACTGTTCAAAGGTTCACTGCTCACATTGTTCCAGGACTCACTGATCACACTTTTTTGGGGCTCACTGTTCATATTGTTCCAGGGCTCACTGCTCACAGTTTCCAGAGCTCGCTGTTCGCACTGTTCCAGTTCTGACTGCTCACTCTGTTCCAAGGATTGCTGCTCACTCTGTTCCAGGGCTCATTGCTCACACTATTCCAAGGCTCACTGCTCACAATGTTCCAGGGCTCACAGCTCATGCTGTTCCAGGACACACTGCTCACACTGTTCCAGGGTTCGTTTTTTACACTGTTCCAGGGCTCACTGCTCACACTGTTCTAGGACTCACAGCTCACACTATTCCAGGACTCACTGCTCATGCTGTTCCAGGACCCATTGCTCATGTTGTTCCAGGACTCACTGCTCACACTGCTCCAAGGCTCACTGCCCATCCTGTTTCAGGATGCAATGCACACACTGTTCCAGAGCTAACTGCTCACTCTGTTCCAGGGCTCAATGCTCACACTGTTCCAGGGCTCACTGCACACACTGTTCCAGGGTTCTGTGCTCACACTATTCCAATGCTCGCTGCTCAATATTCCATGGCTCACTGCTCATAAAGTTCCCATGGCTTGATGCTCACACTGTTCCAGTTTGCTGCTCACACTGTTCCAGGATTCTCTGCTCATGCTTTTCCAGGGCTTGCCGCACATGCTGTTCTGCGGGTCACTGCTCATAAAGTTCCATGGCTCAATGCACACACTGTCCCAGGACTCACTGTCCGCACTGTTCCAGGTTCACGGCTCACACTGTTCCAGGGCTCATTACTCACAATGTTCAAAGGCTCACGGCTCACACTGTTCCAGGACTCATTGCTCATGCTGTTCCAGGGCTCACTGCTCACTGTTCCAAGGCTTATTGCTCTCATTGTTCTAGGGCTCACTGCTCACACTGGCACAGGACTCATTGCTCACTCTATTCGAAGGTTCACTGCTCACTCTGTTCCTGGGCTCAGTGCACACACTGTTCTAGAGCTCGCTGCTCACATCGTTCCAGGGCTCACTGCTTATAACTTTCCAGGGCTCACTGCTCAAACTGTTCCTGGACTCACTGAACACGCTGTTCCAGGGATCGCTCCTCATACTGTTCCTGGGTTCACTGACCACGCTGTTCCAGGGCTCGCTGCTCACACTATTCCAGGGCTCATTGTTCATGCTGTTCCAGGGCTCACTGCTCATGCTGTTCCAGGATGCACTGCTCATGCTATTCCAGGACCCATTTCTCACACTGTTCCAGGGTTCGTTGTTTACACTGTTCCAGAGCTCTCTGCTCATACTATTCCAGTGCTCTCTGCTCACGCTGTTCCAGGGCTCACTGCTCACACTGTTCAAGTGCGCGCTGCTCACACTGTTCAAAGGTTCACTGCTCACATTGTTCCAGGACTCACTGATCACACTCTTTCAAGACTCACTGTTCATACTGTTCCAAGGCTCACTGATCACAGTATTCCAGGGCTCACTGTTCGCACTGTTCCAGTTCTGACTGCTCACTCTGTTCCAGGGATTGCTGCTCACTCTGTTCCAGGGCTCACTGCTCACACTATTCCAAGGCTCACTGCTCACACTGTTCCAGGACTCACAGCTCATGCTGTTCCAGGACTCACTGCTCCCGCTGTTCCAGGACTCACTGCTCACGCTGTTCCAGAGCTCACTGCTCACATTGTTCCAGGACTCACTGATCACACTCTTTCAGGGCTCGCTGCTCAAACTCTTCCAGGACTCACTGCTCACACTGTTCCAGTGCTCGCTGCTCACTATTCCATGGCTCACTGCTCATAAAGTTCCCAGGGCTTGAAGCTCACACTGTTCCAGTTTGCTGCTCACACTGTTCCAGGATTCTCTGCTCATGCTTTTCCAGGTCTTGCCGCACATGCTGTTCTGTGGGTCACTGCTCATAAAGTTCCATGGCTCAATGCTCATACTGTCCAAGGACTCACTGTCCGCACTGTTCCAGGTTCACAGCTCACACTGTTCCAGGGCTCGCTACTCACAATGTTCAAGGGCACACTCTTCACACTGTTCCAGGACTCATTGCTCATGCTGTTCCAGGGCTCACTGCTCACACTGTTCCAGGGATTATTGGTCTCATTGTTCCAGGGCTCACTGCTCGTGCTATTCCAGAACGCAGTGCTCATGCTGTTCCAAGGCTCTTCCCTCATGCTGTTACTGGGCTAACTGGTCACACTGTTCCAGGGTTTGTTATTTACGCTGTTCCTGTGCTCACTGCTCACACTGTTCTAGGGCTCACTGCTCACACTGTTCCAGGACTCACTGCTCATGCTGTTCCATGGTTGACTGCTCACATTATTCCAGGATTCACTGCTCTCACTGTTCAAGTGTCCGCTGCTCACACTGTTCCAAGATTCATTGCTCATGCTGTTCCAGGGCTCACTGCTCATGCTGTTCAAGAGCTCATTGCTCACACTGCTCCAGGGCTCATTGCTCATGTTGTTCCAGGGCTCACAGGTCACACTGTTACAGGACTCGCTGATGAGCTGTTCCATCTTTCATTGTTCACACTATTCCGGGGTTCGCTGCTCACACTGTTCCAGGGCTCACTGATCACACTGTTCCAGAGCTCACTGATCACACTGTTCCAGGGCTCACTGCTCACATTATTCCAGGGCTCGCGGCTCACAATGTTCAAGGGCTCACTGCTCATGCTGTTACAGAGCACACTGCTCACACAATTCCAGTGCTCCCTGCTCAGTCTGTGCCAGGGCTCACTGCTCACACTATTCCAGGGCTCACTGCTAATGCCGTTCCACGGCTCACTGCTCACACTGTTCCAGTGCTCACTGTTCCAGGACTCACTGCTCACACTGATCCATGGTTTCCTGCTCACATTGTTCAAGAGCTTGCTGCTCACGCTGTTTCAGGACTCACTTCTCAAAATGGTCCAGGGCTCACTGCTCACACTGTTCCAGGGCTCGTTGCTCACACTGTTCAAGGGCTCATGGCTCATACTGTTCCAGGACTCATTGTTCATGCTGTTCCAGGACTCACTTCTCATGCTGTTCCAGTGCTCACTGCTCACGCTGTTCCAGGGCTCACTGCTCACACTGTTCCAGGGCTCACTGCTCACGCTGTTCCAGGGCTCACTATTCCAGAACTCACAGCTCACACTGGTCCATGGCTTACTGCTCACATTGCTCAAGAGTTTGCTGCTCACGCTATTCCAGGGCTCACTTAACAAAATGGTCCAGGGTTCACTGCTCATGCTGTTCCAGGGCTTACTGCTCACACTGTTCCAGGGCTTACTGCTCACACTGTTCCAGGACACGCTGGTCACACTTTTCCAAGGCTCACTGCTCTTGCTGTTCCAGGACGCAATGTTCATGCTGTTCCAGGGCTCACTGCTCACAGTGTTCCAGGGCTCACTGCTCACACTCTTCCAGGACACGCTGGTCACACTTTTCCAGGGCTCGCTGCTCACATTGTTCCAGAATGCACTGCTCATGCTGTTCCAGGGCTCTTCCCTCACACGGTTCCAGGGCTAACTGCTCACACTGTTCCAGGGTTTGTTATTTACACTGTTCCAGGGCTCACTGCTCACACTATCCCAGGACTCACTGCTCATGCTGTTCCATGGTTGACTGCTCACATTATTCCAGGATTCACTGCTCACACTGTTCAAGTGCCAGCTGCTCACATTGATCCAAGACTCATTGCTCATGATGTTCCAGGTCTCACTGCTCATGCTGTTCCAGGACGCAATGCTGATTCTGTTCCAGCGCTCATTCCTCATGCTGTTCCAGGGCTCGCTGCTCATACTGTTCTAGGACTAATTGCTCGCACTGTTCCTGGATTCGTTGCTCATGCTGTTACAGGACTCACTGCTCACACTATTGCAGTGCTCCCTGCTCAGGCTGTTACAGTGCTTACTGCTCACTCTGTTCCAGGGCTCGCTGCTCAGGCTGTGCCAGGGCTCACTGCTCACACTGTTCCAGAGCTCACTGCTAATGCCGTTCCACGGCTCACTGCTCATGCTCTTCCAGTGCTCACTGTTCCAGAACTCACAGCTCACACTGATCCATGGCTTCCTGCTCACATTGTTCAAGAGTTTGCTGCTCACGCTGTATCATGGCTCACTTCTCAAAATGGTCCACGGCTCACTGCTCACACTGTTCCAGGGCTCGCTACTCACACTGTTCAAGGGCTCACAGCTCACACTGTTCCAGGGCTCGCTACTCACACTGTTCAAGGGCTCACGGCTCACACT
The DNA here is from genome assembly GCF_020745735.1 of Hemiscyllium ocellatum. Taxonomy (NCBI): domain Eukaryota; kingdom Metazoa; phylum Chordata; class Chondrichthyes; order Orectolobiformes; family Hemiscylliidae; genus Hemiscyllium; species Hemiscyllium ocellatum. The sequence continues at coordinate 135,301 of NW_026869304.1, read as the reverse complement.
GTTCCAGGATCCATTGGTCATGCTGTTCCAAGACTCACTTCTCATGCTGTTCCAGAGCTCGCTGCTCACGCTGTTCCAGGACTCTCTGCTCACGCTTTTCTAGGGTTCATCGTTTACACTGTTTCAGGGCTCACTGCTCACATTGTTCCAGGGCTCACTGCTCACATTGTTCCAGGGCTCACTGCTCACACTGTTCCAGGGCTCGCTATTCACACTGCTCAAGGGCTCACGGCTCACACTGTTCCAGGACACATTGCTCATGCTGTTACAGGACTCACTTCTCATGCTGTTCCAGGGCTCTCTGCTCATACTTTTCCAGGGTGCATCTTTTACACTGTTTCAGGACTCACTGCTCACATTGTTCCAGGGCTCACTGCTCACACTGTTCCAGAGCTCACTGCTCACAATGTTCAAGTGTCCGCTGCTCGCACTGTTCCAAGATTCATTGCTCATGCTATTCCAGGACTCACTGCTCATGCTGTTCAAGAGCTCATTGCTCACCCTACTCCAGGGCTCATTGCTCATGCTGTTCCAGGGCTCACAGCTCACACTGTTACAGGACTCGCTGATGAGCTGTTCCAGCTTTCATTGTTCACACTGTTCCGGGGTTCGCTGTTCACGCTGTTCCAGGACTCACTGATCACACTGTTCCAGGGCTCACTGCTCACACTGTTCAAGGGCTCGCTGCTCATGCTGTTACAGAGCACACTGTTCACACTATTCCTGTGCTCAATGCTCACACTGTTCAAAAGCTGACTGCTCACATTGTTCCAGGATTCACTGATCACAATCTTTCAGGGCTCACTGTTCATACTCTTCCAGGGCTCACTGCCCATGCTATTCCAGGACACACTGCTCATGCTGTTCTAGGACCCAGTTCTCATGCTGTTCCAGGGCTCACTGCTCACATTATTCCAGTGCTCTCTGCTCAGACTGCTACAGGGCTCACTGCTCACACTATTCCAGTGCTCTCTGCTCACACTGTTACAGGGCTCGCTGCTCAACCTGTTCCAGGGCTCACTGCTCATGCTGTTCAAGAGCTCATTGCACACACTGCTCCAGGGCTCATTGCTCATACTGTTCCAGGGCTCACTGCTCACATTATTCCAGGGCTCGCTGCTCACAATGTTCAAGGGCTCGCTGCTCATGCTGTTACAGAGCACACTGCTCACACTATTCCAGTGCTCCCAGCTCATGCTGTTCCAGGGCTCACTGTTCCAGGACTCACTGCTCACACTGATCCATGGCTTCCTGCTCACATTGTTCAAGAGCTTGCTGTTCACGCTGTTCCAGGGCTCACTGCTCATATTGTTCCAGGACTCACTGGTCACACTTTTCCAGGACTCGCTGCTCATGCTGTTCCAGGCTCACTGCTCACACTGTTCGAGGGATCACAGCTCATGCTATTCCAGGGTTCAATGCTCATACTGTTCCAGGGCTCACTGCTCGTGCTGTTCCAGAACACACTGCTCATGCAGTTCCAAGGCTCTTCCCTCAAGCTGTTCCATGGCTAACTGCTCACACTGTTCCAGAGTTTGTTATTTACACTATTCCAGAGCTCACTGCTCACACTGTTCCAGGACTCACTGCGCATGCTGTTCCAGGACCCATTGCTAATGCTGTTCCATGGCTCACTGCTCACACTGTTCCAGGGCTCACTGTTCCAGAACTCACAGCTCGCACTGATCCATGGCTTACTGCTCACATTGTTCAAGAGCTTGCTGCTCACGCTGTAACAGGGCTCACTTCTCAAAATAGTCCAGGGCTCACTGCTCAGTCTGTTCCAGGACTCGTTGCTCACACTGTTCCAGGAATCACTGATCACACTGTTCCAGGGCTCATTGCTCACACTGTTCCAGGGCTCACTGTTCACACTGCTCTAGGACTCACTGCTCACACTGTTCCAGGGATCACTGCTCATCTTGTTCTAGGACTCACTGCTCACACTGTTCCAGGACTCACTGCTCACACTGTTCCAGGACTCACTGCTCACGCTGTTCCAGGACTCACTGCTCACACTGTTCCAGGACTCACTGCTCCCGCTGTTCCAGGACTCACTGCTCACGCTGTTCCAGAGCTCACTGCTCACACTGTTCCAGGACTCACTGATCACACTCTTTCAGGGCTCGCTGCTCAAACTCTTCCAGGACTCACTGCTCACACTGTTCCAGGACTCACTGCTCCCGCTGTTCCAGGACTCACTGCTCATGCTGTTCCAGGGCTCACTGCTCACTCTGTTCCAGGGCTCACTGCCCATGCTATTCAAGGATACACTGCTCACGTTGTTCCAGGACCCAGTTCTCACGTTGTCCCAGGGCTCACTGCTCACACTATTCCAGTGCTCTCTGCTCAGACTGCTACAGGGCTCACTGCTCACACTGTTCCAGAGCTCTCTGCTCGTGCTGTTCAAGAGCTCATTGCTCACACTGCTCCAGAGCTCATTGCTTATGCTCTTCGAGGGCTCACAGCTCACACTGTTCCAGGACTCACTACTCACACTCTTCAAGGGCTCACTGCTCACACTGTTCCAGGGCTCACTGCTCACACTGTTCCAGGGCTCTCTGCTCACACTGTTCCAGGGTTCACTGCTAATGCTTTTCCTTGGCTCACTGCTCATGCTGTTCCAGGGTTCAATGTTCCAGAACTCACAGCTCACACTGATCCATGGCTTCCTGCTCACATTGTTCAAGAGCTTGCTGCTCACGCTGTTCCATGGCTCGCTACTCACACTGTTCACGGGCTCACACTGTTCCAGGACTCATTGCTCTTGTTATTACAGGACTTGCTTCTCATGCTGTTCCAGGTCTCACTGCTCACGCTGTTCCAGGGCTCTCTGCTCATACGTTTCCAGGGAGCATCTTTTACACTGTTTCAGACTCATTGCTCACATTGTTCCAGGACTCACTGCTCACACTGTTCCAGGGCTCACTGCTCACAGTATTCCAGGATTCACTGCTCACACTGTTCCAGGACACGCTGGTCACACTTTTCCAAAGCTCACTATTCACACTGTTCCAGGACTCACTGCTCATGCTGTTCCATGGTTGACTGCTCACATTATTCCACGATTCACTGCTCACACTGTTCAAGTGTCCGCTGCTCACACTGTTCCAAGACTCATTGCTCATGCTGTTCCAGGACTCACTGCTAATGCTGTTCCATGGCTCACTGCTCACACTCTTCCAGGGCTCACTGTTCCAGAACTCACAGCTCGCACTGATTCATGGCTTACTGCTCACATTGTTCAAGAGCTTGCTGCTGACGCTGTTCCAGGGCTCACTTCTCAAAATAGTCCAGGGCTCACTGCTCACACTGTTCCAGGACTCGTTGCTCACACTGTTCCAGGATTCACTGCTCCCGCTGTTCCAGGACTCACTGCTCACGCTGTTCCAGAGCTCACTGCTCACACTGTTCCAGGACTCGTTGCTCACACTGTTCCAGGACTCACTGATCACACTGTTCGAGGGCTCACTGCTCACACTGTTCCAGGGATCACTGCTCACACTGTTCCAGGACTCACTGCTCACATTGTTCCAGGACTCACTGCTCACACTGTTCCAGGGTTCAATGTTCCAGAACTCACAGCTCACACTGATCCATGGCTTCCTACTCACATTGTTCAAGAGATTGCTGCTCACGCTGTTCCATGGCTTGCTACTCACACTATTCACGGGCTCACACTGTTCCAGGACTCATTGCTCATGTTGTTACAGGACTTGCTTCTCATGCTGTTCCAGGGCTCACTGCTCACGCTGTTCCAGGGCTCTCTGCTCATACTGTTCCAGGGTGCATCTTTTACACTGTTTCAAACTCAATGCTCAATTGTTCCAGGACTCACTGCTCATGCTGTTCCAGGGCTCACTGTTCCAGGACTCAATGCTCACACTGATCCATGGCTTACTTCTCACATTGTTGAAGAGCTTGCTGTTCACGCTGTTCCAGGGCTCACTTCTCAAAATGGTCCAGGGCTCACTGCTCACACTGTTCCAGGGCTCACTGCTCACACTGTTCCAGGGCTCTCTGCTCACACTGTTCCAGGGTTCACTGCTAATGCTTTTCCATGGCTCACTGCTCATGCTGTTCCAGGTTTCAATATTCCAGAACTCACAGCTCACACTGATCCATGGCTTCCTGCTCACATTGTTCAAGAGCTTGCTGCTCACGCTGTTCCATGGCTCGCTACTCACACTGTTCACGGGCTCACACAGTTCCAGGACTCATTGCTCATGTTGTTACAGGACTTGCTTCTCATGCTGTTCCAGGGCTCACTGCTCACGCTGTTCCAGGGCTCTCTGCTCATACGTTTCCAGGGTGCATCTTTTACACTGTTTCAGACTCAATGCTCACATTGTTCCAGGACTCACTGCTCACACTGTTCCAGGGCTCACTGCTCACAGTATTCCAGGATTCACTGCTCACACTGTTCCAGGACACGCTGGTCACACTTTTCCAAAGCTCACTATTCACACTGTTCCAGGACTCACTGCTCATGCTGATCCATGGTTGACTGCTCACATTATTCCAGGATTCACTGCTCACACTGTTCAAGTGTCCGCTGCTCACACTGTTCCAAGACTCATTGCTCATGCTGTTCCAGGACTCACTGCTAATGCTGTTCCATGGCTCACTGCTCACACTCTTCCAGGGCTCACTGTTCCAGAACTCACAGCTCGCACTGATTCATGGCTTACTGCTCATATTGTTCAAGAGCTTGCTGCTGACGCTGTTCCAGGGCTCACTTCTCAAAATAGTCCAGGGCTCACTGCTCACACTGTTCCAGGACTCACTGCTCACACTGTTCCAGGATTCACTGCTCCCGCTGTTCCAGGACACACTGCTCACGCTGTTCCAGAGCTCACTGCTCACATTGTTCCAGGACTCACTGATCACACTCTTTCAGGGCTCGCTGCTCAAACTCTTCCAGGACTCACTGCTCATGCTGTTCCAGGGCTCACTGCCCATGCTATTCAAGGATACACTGCTCACATTGTTCCAGGACCCAGTTCTCACGCTGTCCCAGGGCTCACTGCTCACACTGTTCCAGGGCTCTCTGCTCATGCTGTTCAAGAGCTCATTGCTCACACTGCTCCAGGGCTCATTGCTTATGCTCTTCGAGGGCTCACAGCTCACACTGTTACAGGACTCGCTGATGAGCTGTAAATGTGTTGCTGGTCAAAGCACAGCAGGTTAGGCAGCATCTCAGGAATAGAGAATTCAGCGTTTCGAGCATAAGCCCTTCATCAGGAATAGATGAAGGGCTTATGCTCGAAACGCTGAATTCTCTATTCCTGAGATGCTGCCTAACCTGCTGTGCTTTGACCAGCAACACATTTGCAGCTGTGATCTCCAGCATCTGCAGACCTCATTTTTTACTCGAAGCTCTTATTCCTGATGAAGGGCTTATGCTCGAAACGCTGAATTCTCTATTCCTGAGATGCTGCCTAACCTGCTGTGCTTTGACCAGCAACACATTTGCAGCTGTGATCTCCAGCATCTGCAGACCTCATTTTTTACTCGCTGATGAGCTGTTCCAGCTTTCATTGATCACACTGTTCCGGGGTTTGCTGCTCACACTGTTCCAGGACGCACTGCTCACACTGTTCCAGGGCTCACTGCTCCCATTATTCCAGGGCTCGCGGCTCACAATGTTCAAGGGCTCGCTGCTCATGCTGTTACAGAGCACACTGCTCACACTATTCCAGGGTTCTCTGCTCATACTTTTCCAGGGTGCGTATTTTACACTGTTTCAGACTCAATGCTCACATTGTTCCAGGACTCACTGCTCATGCTGTTCCAGGGCTCACTGTTCCAGGACTCAATGCTCACACTGATCCATGGCTTACTTCTCACATTGTTGAAGAGCTTGCTGTTCACGCTGTTCCAGGGCTCACTTCTCAAAATGGTCCAGGGCTCACTGCTCACACTGTTCCAGGACTCACTACTCACACTCTTCAAGGGCTCACTGCTCACACTGTTCCAGGGCTCACTGCTCACACTGTTCCAGGGCTCTCTGCTCACACTGTTCCAGGGTTCACTGCTAATGCTTTTCCATGGCTCACTGCTCATGCTGTTCCAGGGTTCAATGTTCCAGAACTCACAGCTCACACTGATCCATGGCTTCCTGCTCACATTGTTCAAGAGCTTGCTGCTCACGCTGTTCCATGGCTCGCTACTCCCACTGTTCACGGGCTCACACTGTTCCAGGACTCATTGCTCTTGTTATTACAGGACTTGCTTCTCATGCTGTTCCAGGGCTCACTGCTCACGCTGTTCCAGGGCTCTCTGCTCATACGTTTCCAGGGTGCATCTTTTACACTGTTTCAGACTCAATGCTCACATTGTTCCAGGACTCACTGCTCACACTATTCCAGTACTCTCTGCTCAGACTGCTACAGGGCTCACTGCTCACACTGTTCCAGGGCTCTCTGCTCATGCTGTTCAAGAGCTCATTGCTCACACTGCTCCAGGGCTCATTGCTTATGCTCTTCGAGGGTTCACAGCTCACACTGTTACAGGACTCGCTGATGAGCTGTTCCAGCTTTCATTGATCACACTGTTCCGGGGTTTGCTGCTCACACTGTTCCAGGACGCACTGCTCACACTGTTCCAGGGCTCACTACTCACATTATTCCAGGGCTTGCTGCTCCCAATGTTCAAGGGCTCGCTGCTCATGCTGTTACAGAGTACACTGCTCACACTATTCCAGTGCTCCCTGCTCAGGCTGTGCCAGGACTCACTGCTCATGCTGTTCCAGGGCTCACTGTTCCAGGAACCAATGCTCACACTGATCCATGGCTTACTTCTCACATTGTTGAAGAGCTTGCTGTTCACGTTGTTCCAGGGCTCACTTCTCAAAATGGTCCAGGGCTCACTGCTCACACTGTTCCAGGACTCACTACTCACACTCTTCAAGGACTCATGGCTCACACTGTTCCAGGGCTCACTGCTCATGCTGTTCTAGGGCTCACTGCTCACACTGTTCCAGGAATCATTGCTCATGGTTTTCCAGGACTCACAGCTCACACTGTTCCAGGGTTCAATGTTCCAGAACTCACAGCTCACACTGATCCATGGCTTCCTACTCACATTGTTCAAGAGATTGCTGCTCACGCTGTTCCATGGCTTGCTACTCACACTATTCACGGGCTCACACTGTTCCAGGACTCATTGCTCATGTTGTTACAGGACTTGCTTCTCATGCTGTTCCAGGGCTCACTGCTCACGCTGTTCCAGGGCTCTCTGCTCATACTGTTCCAGGGTGCATCTTTTACACTGTTTCAGGACTCAATGCTCACACTGTTCCAGGGCTCGCTGCTCACAGTATTCCAGGGCTCACTGCTCACACTGTTCCAGGATACGCTGGTCACACTTTTCCAGAGCTCACTGCTCACACTGTTCCAGGACTCACTGCTCATGCTGTTCCATGGTTGACTGCTCACATTATTCCAGGATTCACTGCTCACACTGTTCAAGTGTCCGCTGCTCACACTGTTCCAAGACTCATTGCTCATGCTGTTCCAGGACTCACTGCTAATGCTGTTCCATGGCTCAATGCTCACACTCTTCCAGGGCTCACTGTTCCAGAACTCACAGCTCGCACTGATTCATGGCTTACTGCTCACATTGTTCAAGAGCTTGCTGCTGACGCTGTTCCAGGGCTCACTTCTCAAAATAGTCCAGGGCTCACTGCTCACACTGTTCCAGGACTCGTTGCTCACACTGTTCCAGGACTCACTGCTCACACTGTTCCAGGACTCACTGCTCCCGCTGTTCCAGGACTCACTGCTCACACTGTTCCAGAGCTCACTGCTCACACTGTTCCAGAGCTCACTGCTCACATTGTTCCAAGACTCACTGATCACACTCTTTCAGGGCTCGCTGCTCAAACTCTTCCAGGGCTCATTGCTCATGCTTTTCCAGGGCTCGCTGTTCACTCTGTTCCAGGGCTCACTGCTCCCGCTTTCCAGGACGCACTACTCATGTTGTTCCAGGACCCAGTTCTTACGCTGTCCCAGGGCTCGCTGCTCACACTATTCCAGTGCTCTCTGCTCAGACGGCTACAGGGCTCACTGCTCACACTGTTCCAGGGTTCTCTGCTCATGCTGTTCAAGAGCTCATTGCTCACACTGCTCCAGGGCTCATTGCTTATGCTCTTCGAGGGCTCACAGCTCACACTGTTACAGGACTCGCTGATGAGCTGTTCCAGCTTTCATTGATCACACTGTTCTGGGGTTCACTGCTTACACTGTTCCAGGACTCACTACTCACACTCTTCAAGGGCTCACGGCTCACACTGTTCCAGGGCTCACTGCTCATGCTGTTACAGGACTGACTTCTCATGCTGTTCCAGGGCTCACTGCTCACACTGTTCCAGGGCTCTCTGCTCACACTGTTCCAGGGTTCACTGCTAATGCTTTTCCATGGCTCACTGCTCATGCTGTTCCAGGGTTCAATGTTCCAGAACTCACAGCTCACACTGATCCATGGTTTCCTGCTCACATTGTTCAAGAGTTTGCTGCTCACACTGTTCCATGGCTCGCTACTCACACTGTTCACGGGCTCACACAGTTCCAGGACTCATTGCTCATGTTGTTACGGGACTTGCTTCTCATGCTGTCCCAGGGCTCACTGCTCATGCTGTTCCATGGTTGACTGCTCACATTATTCCAGGATTCAATGCTCACACTGTTCAAGTGTCCGCTGCTCACACTGTTCCAAGACTCATTGCTCATGCTGTTCCAGGACTCACTGCTAATGCTGTTCCATGGCTCACTGCTCACACTCTTCCAGGGCTCACTGTTCCAGAACTCACAACTCGCACTGATTCATGGCTTACTGCTCACATTGTTCAAGAGCTTGCTGCTCACGCTGTTCCAGGACCCACTGCTCACACTGTTCCAGGGCTCACTGCTCACACTGTTCCAGGACTTGTTGCTCATACTGTTCCAGGACTCACTGATTACACTGTTCGAGGGCTCACTGCTCACATTATTCCAGGCTGTTTCAGGATGCAATACTGATGCTGTTCCAGGGCTCATTCCTCACACTGTTCCAGGGCTCGCTGCTCATACTGTTCCAGGACTCACTGCTCACACTGTTCCAGGGCTCACTGCTAATGCTGTTCCAGGACTCACTGTTCCAAAACTCACAGCTCGCACTGATCCATGGCTTACTGCTCACATTGTTCAAGAGCTTGCTGCTCACGCTGTTCCAGGGCTCACTTCCCAAAATGGTCCAGGGCTCACTGCTCACTCTGTTTCAGGGCTCACTGCTCACATTGTTCCAGGGCTCACTGCTCACACTGTTCCAGGGCTCACTGCTCACACTGTTCCAGGACTCACTGCTCACACTGTTCCAGGACTCACTACTCACACTGTTCTAGGGCTCACTGCTCACACTGTTCCAGGGCTCACTGCTCACACTGTTCCAGGGCTCACTGCTCACTCTGTTCCAGAGCTCACTGCTCACACTGTTCAAGTGCTTGCCGCTCACACTTGTTCAAAGGCTCACTGCTCACATTGTTCCAGGACTCACTGATCACACTATTACAGGATTTATTGCTCACACTGTTCCAGGGCTCGTTGCTCACACTGTTACTGGGCTCACTGTGCACACTGTTCCAGTGCTTGCTGCTCAGACTGTTCCAAAGCTTACTGTACACACTGTGCCAGGGCTCACTGCTCGTGTTGTTCGAGGCCTCATTCCTCACACTGTTCCAGGTCTCACTGCTCACTCTGTTCCAGGTCTCACTGCTCACACTGTTCCAGGGCTCACTGCTCACTTTGTTGGTGGGCTCACTCCTCTCACTGTTCCACGGCTCACTGATCACACTGTTCTTGGGGTCACTACTCACACTGTTCCAGGGTTTGTTTTTACAATGTTCCAGGTCTCACTGCTCACTCTGTTCCAGGTCTCACTGCTCACACTGTTCCAGCGCCCACTGCTCACAGTGTTCCTGGGCTCACTCCTCTCACTGTTCCACGGCTCACTGATCACACTGTTCCAGGGCTCACTGATCTGGCTGTTCCAGGACTCACTGCTGACCCTGTTCTAGGACTCACTGATCACACTGTTCCAGGGGTCACTGCACACACTGTACCAGGGCTCACTGCTCATGCTGTTCCAGGTCTTACTGCTCATGTGGCTCCAAGGTTCATTCCGCACACTGTTCCAGGGCTTGCTGCTCACAATATTCCAGGGCTCGCTGCTCATGCTGGTCCCGGTCTCACTGCTTACACTGTTCCAGGGCTCACTGTTCACACTGTTACAGTTCTGACTGCTCACATTGATCTAGGGCTAACTGTTCACACTGATCCAGGACACGCTGATCACACTTTTCTAGGGCTTTCTGCTCATGCTGTTCCAGGGCTCACTGCTCACTCTTTTCCAGTGCTCACCGCTTACACTGTTTTTGGGCTTACTGTTCACATTGTTCCAGGATTCATTGCTCACTCTGTTCCAGGGCTTGCTGCTCACACTGTTCCAGCACCCTCAGCTCACATCATTCCAGTGCTCACTGCTCACACTGTTCCAGGACTAAATGCTCACACTGTTCCAGGGCTCACTGTCCACATTGTTACAGGACTCATTGCTCACTCTGTTCCAGGTCTCGCTGCTCACACTGTTGCAGAGCCTGGAACAGTGTGAGCAGTCAGCCCGGGAACAGTGTGAGCAGCGAGCCCTGGAAAAGTGTGAGCAGCGAGCCCTGGAGAAGTGTGAGCAGTGAGTCCTGGATCAGCATGAGCAGTTAGAACTGGAACAGTGTGAGCAGTGAGCCCAGGAACAGTGTGAGCAGTGAGTCCTGGAAACATGTGAGCAGCAAGAACTGGAACAGTGTGAGCGGCGAGCCCTGGAACATTGTGAACAGTAAGGCATAGACCTGAAACATCATGGGCAACGAGTACTGGAACAGTGTGTACAGTGAGACCTGGAATGATTTGTGCAGCAAGCACTGGAACTGTGTGAGCAGTGAGTCCTGGAACAGCATGAGCAGCGAGCACTGGAACAGTGTGAGCAGTGAGCCCTGGAACTGTGTGAGCAGTGAGTCCTGGAACAGTGTGAATAGTGAGCCCTGGAACAGAGTGAACAGTGAGACCTGGAACATTGTGAGCTGTGAGCCGCGGAACAGCGCGAGCAGTGAGTCCTGGAAAAGCGTGACCAGCGATTAATAGAACAATGAGTGCAGAGAGCCCTGGACCAGAGTGAGCAGTGAGCCTTGGAACAGTTTGAACAGTGAGACCTGGAACAGTGTGAACAGCGACACCTGGTACAGTTTGAGCAGTGAGCCCTGGAACATCGTGAGCAGCGAGGTGTAGAACAGTGTGAGCAGTGAGCCCTGGAACAGCATGAGCCGTGAGCTCTGGAAGAGTCTGAGCAGTGAGCCCTGGAACAGTTTGAGCAGCGCGCCCTGGAACGGAGTTAGCAGCGAGCTCTGGAAAAGCTTGAGCAGCGAGTCCTGGAACCATGTGAGCAGCGAGCCCTGGAACGGAGTGAGCAGCGAGCTGTGGAACAGTGTGAGCAGTGAGCCCTGGAACCAGGTGAGCAGCGAGTCCTGGAACAGAGAGCAGTGAGCCTTGAAACGCATGGGCAGTTAGCCCCATTGCAGTGTAAGCTGTGATGCACAACACTATGAGCAAAATGAGCCCTTGCAACAGAGTGAGCAGGGAACCCAGGAACAGTTTCGGCAGTGAGCCCTTAAGCTGTGTGAGCACTGAGAACTGGAACAGTGTGAGCAGTAAACTCTGGAACAAGTTGAGCAGCGCGCCCTGGAACAGGGTGAGTAGCGAGCCCTGGAACAGTGTGAGCCGTCAGCCCTGGAACATTGTGAGCAGTGAGCCCTAGAGCAGCGTGTCCAGTGAGTCCTTGTGAGAGTGAGCCATGAGAACTGGAACAGTATGAATTGTGAGCCGCAGAAAGCACGAGCAGTGAGCCCTGGAAAAGCGTGAGCAGCGATCCCTGGAACAATGTGAGCACAGAGCTGTGGAACAGTGTGAGCAGTGTGCTCTGGAACAGCACGAGCAGTGAGAACTGGAGCAGTGTGAGCAGTAAGTCCCAGAACATTGGGAGCAGGAAGCACTGGAACAGTTTGAGAAGTGAACCCTGGAAGAACACGAGCAGTGAGCTGTGGAGCCATGTGAGCAATGTTCCCTGGAACCGCGTGAGCAGTGAGCCATCAAACAAAGTCAGCAGCGAGCTCTGGAGCTGTGGGTGCAGTGAGACCTGGAACAGAGAGAGCAGCGAGCCCTGGAAAAGTTTGAACAGTGAGATCTGGAACAGCGTGAGCAGTGAGACCTGGAACAGTGTGAGCAGTGAGCCCTGGAACAGCGTGAGCAGCGAGTTCGGGAACAGTGTGAGCAGTTAGAACTGGAGCAGTGTGAGCAGTCAGCCTGGGAACAGTGTGAGCAGCGAGCCCTGGAAAAGTGTGAGCAGTGAGTCCTGTAACAGCATGAGCAGTTAGAACTGGAACAATGTAAGCAGTGAGCCCTGGAAAAGTGTGAGCAGCAAGAACTGGAACAGTGTGAGCAGCGAACCCTGGAACATTGTGAACAGCAAGGCGTAGACCTGAAACAGCATGGGGGGCAACGAGTACTGGAACAGTGTGAACAGTGAGACCTGGAATGATTTGTACAGCAAGCCCTAGGACAGAGTGAGCAACAAGCCCTGGGACAGTGTGAGCAGCGAGCACTGGAACAGTGTGAGCAGTGAGTCCTGGAACAGCATGAGCTGTGAGAACTGGAACAGTGTGAGCAGTGAGCCCTGGAACAGTGTGAGCAGTGAGAACTGGAACAGTGTAAGCAGTGAGCCCTGGAAAAGTGTGAGCAGTGAGTCCTGGAACAGTGTGAGCAGCGAGCCCAGAAACATTGTGAACAGCAAGGCGTGAGTACAGAAACAGTGTGAACAGTGAGACCTAGAACAATGTGGGCAGCGAGCCCTTGAACAGAGTGAGCAGCGAGCTGTGGAACATTGTGAGCAGTGAGCCCTGGAACAGTGTGAGCAGTGAGTCCTGGAATAGTGTGAATAGTGAGCCCTGGAACAGAGTGAACAGTGAGCCCTGGAACAGTGCGAGCAGTGAGTCCTGGAAAAGCGTGATGAGCGATCAATAGAACAATGAGTGCAGAGAGCCCTGGTCCAGAGTGAGCAGTGAGCCTTGGAACAGTTTGAGCAGTGAGCCCTGGAACCATGTGAGCAGCGAGTCCTGGAACAGAGAGAGCAGTGAGCCTTGAAACGCATGGGCAGTTAGCCTCATTGCAGTGTAAGCTGTGATGCACAAAACTATGAGCAGAATGAGCCCTTGCAACAGTGTGAGCAGGGAACCCTGGAACAGTTTCAGCAGTGAGCCCTGGAGCTGTATGAGCACTGAGAACTGGAACAGTGTGAGCAGTGAGAACTGAAACAGCGTGAGCAATGAGCCCTGGACCAATGTGAGCAGCAAGCACTGGAGATTGTGAGAGGGAGACCTGGAACAGTGTGTGGTGTGATCTCTGGAACTGACTGAGCAGTGAGTACAGGAAATGCGTGGCCACTGAGCCCTCGAACAGTGTGAGCAGCGAAACCTGGAAAGGTGTGAGCAGCCAGTTCTGGAACACCGTGAGTAGCAAGTCCTGGAACAGTGTGATCAGCGAACCATGGAACAATGTGAGCAGCAACCCGTGGAACAGTGTGAGCAGCGAGTCCTGAAACAGTGTGAGTAGCGAGCTCTGGAACAGTGTGAAGAGTGAGCTCTGGAACAGGGTGAGCAGCGAGCTGTGGAAATGTGTGAGCAGCGAGTTCTGGAACAGTTTGAAAAGTGAATCATCGAAGAGTGTGAGCAGTGAGTCTTCAAACAGTGTGAACAGTGAGCCCTGGAAGAGTGTGAGCAATGACACCTTGAGCTGTCTGAGCAGACAACCATGGAACAATGTGAGCAGAGACCCCTGGAAGAGAGAGAGCAGCGAGTCCTGGAACATTGTGGGCAGTGGACCTTGAAAAGTGTGAGCAACAAGACCTGGAGCAGTGTGAGCAGTGAGCCCTGCAACAGCATGACAGCGAGCCCTGGAACAACATGAGCAGCGAGTCCGGGAACAGTGTGAGTAGCGATCCCTGGAACAGTGTGAACAGTGAGACCTGCAACAGCTTGAGCAATGAGCCCTGGAAAAATATGAGCAGCGAACCCTGGAAAGTGTGAGCAGTGAGACCTGGAATAATGTGAGCAGTGAGCCGTGGAACACCCAGAACAGTGAGCCCTGGAAAAGTGTGAGCAGCAAGTCCTGGAACAGTGTGAGCAGTGAGAACTGGAACAGTTTGAGCAGCAATCCCTGGAAAGTTTGAGCAGAGAGCACTTGATCAGTTTGAGCAGTGAGCCCTGGAACAGTGTGAGCAGCGATCCCTGGAACAATGTGAGCACGGAGCTGTGGAACAGTGTGAGCAGTGTGCTCTGGAACAGCACAAGCACTGAGAACTGGAGCAGTGTGAGCAGTAAGTCCCAGAACATTGGGAGCAGGAAGCACTGGAACAGTTTGAGAAGTGAACGCTGGAAGAACACGAGCCGTGAGCCGTGGAGGCGTGTAAGCAATGTTCCCTGGAACCGCGAAAGCAGTGAGCCATCAAACAAAGTCAGCAGTGAGCTCTGGAGCTGTGGGTGCAGTGAGACCTGGAACAGAGAGAGCAGCGAGCCCTGGAACAGTTTGAACAGTGAGACCTGGAACAGCGTGAGCAGTGAGACCTGGAACAGTGTGAGGAGTGAGCCCTGGAACAGAGTGACCAGTGAGACCTGGAACAGTGTGACCAGTGAGACCTGGAACAGTTTGAGCAGCGAGCCATGGAACATCGTGAGCAGCGAGGTATAGAACAGTGTGAGCATTGAGCCCTGGAACAGCGTGAGGAGTGAGCTCGGGAAGAGTGTGAGCAGCAAGCCCTGGAACAGCGTGAGCAGTGAGTCCTGGAACAGTGTGAGCAGTGAGTCCTGGAACAATGTGAACAGCAAGGCGTAGACCTGAAACAGCATGGGCAATGAGTCCTGGAACAGTGTGAACAGTGAGACCTGGAATGATGTGAGCAGCGAGCCCTGGAAAAGAATGAGCAGCGAGCCCTGGAACAGAGTGAGCAGCAAGCCCTGGGACAGTGTGGGCAGTGAGCCCTAGAACAGTGTGAGCAGTGCATCCTGGAACAGTGTGAATAGTGAGCCCTCAAACAGAGTGCACAGTGAGACATGGAACAGTGTGAACTGTGAGCCGCAGAACAGCGCAAGCAGTGAGACCTGGAAAAGCGTGACCAGCGATTACTAGAAAAATGTGTGCAGAGAGCCCTGGACCAGTGAGCAGTGAGCCCTGGAACAGTTTCAACAGTGAGACCTGGAACAGTGTGAGCAGTGAGCCCTGGAATAGTGTGAGCAGTGAACACTGGAAAGTTTGAGTAGCGAGCCCTGGAACGGTGTGAGCAGTGAGCCATGGATAAACTTGCGCAGCGAGTCCTGGAACAGTGTGAGCAGCAAGCTTTGGGACAGTGTGAGCTGCGAGTGCTGGAACAGTGTGAGCAGTGAGCCCTGGAACAGTGTGAGAAGTGAGCCCTGGAACCATGTGACCAGCGAGTCCTGGAACAGAGAGAGCAGTGAGCCTTGGAAATGCATGGGCAGTTAGCCCCATTACAGTGAAAGCTGTGATGCACAAAACTGTGAGCAGAACGAGCCCTTGGAACAGTATGAGCAGGGAACCCTGGACCAGTTTCGGCAGTGAGCCCTGGAACAGTGTGAGCAGTGAGAACTGAAACAGTGTGAGCATTCAGCCATATAACAGAGTGAGCAGTAATCCATAAAACAGTGAGAGTAACGAGCCAATGGAACAGTGTGAGCAGTGAACCTGGAAGAAAATGAGCAGTGAGACGTGGAACAGTGTGAGCAGTGAGCCCATGGAACAATGTGAGCAGTGAGCCCTTGAACAGAGAAAGCAGTGAGTTCCTGGAACCGTGAGAGCAGTGAGCACAGGAGCATTGTGAGCAGCGGGTCCTGGAATAGTGTGAGCACTGAGCCCTGAAACAGTGTGAGCAGTGAGCCCTGGAAAATTGTGAGGACCGAGCCTTGAACAGTGTGAGCAGCGAGACCTGGAACAGTATGAGCAAGGAGTCCTGTACCAGCATGAGCAGTGAGTCCTGGAATAGTGTGAGCAGCAAACCCTGGAACAGTGTGAGCAGTGAGCCCTGGAACAGTGTGAGCACTGAACCCTGGAACAGTTTGAGCAGTGAGTCCTGGAACAGTGTGAACAGAGGGCCCTGGAACAGTGTGAGCAGCGAGCCCTGGAAGAGAGTGAGCAGTGAGATTTGGAAACACATGGGCAGTGAGTCCTGGAACAGTGTAAGCAGATATGACTGGAACAGTGTGGGCAGTGAGCACAGGAACAGTATTAGCAGTGAGTCCAGGAACTGTGTGAGAAGCGAGCCATGGAACATTGTGAGCTGTGAGCCCGATAACAGTGTGTGCAGTAGCCCTCAACAGTTTGGACAGCGAGCCCTGAAACAGCGTGAGCAATGAGCCCAGGAACAGTGTGAGAAGTGAGTCCTGGAGCAGCGTGAGCAGCAAGAACTGGAACAGTGTGAGCAGCGAGCCCTGGAACATTGTGAATAGCAAGGCACAGACCTGAAACAGCATGGACAACGAGCCCTGGAACAGAGTGAACAGTGAGACCTGGAACATTGTGAGCTGTGAGCCGTGCAACAGCGCGAGCAGCGAGTCCTGGAAAAGCGTGATGAGCGATCAATAGAACAATGAGTGCAGAGAGCCCTGGACCAGAGTGAGCAGTGAGCCTTGGAACAGTTTGAACAGTGAGACCTGGAACAGTGTGAAAAGCAAGACCTGGTACAGTGTGAGCAGTGAGCCCTGAAACAGCATGAGCAGTGAGCTCTGGAAGAGTCTGAGCAGCGAGCCCTGGAACAGTGTGAGCAGCGAGCCCTGGAACGGAGTGAGCAGCGAGCTGTGGAACAGTGTGAGCAGCGAGCCCTGGAACCATGTGAGCAGCGAGTCCTGGAAGAGAGAGAGCAGTGAGCCTTGAAACGCATGGGCAGTTAGCCCCATTGCAGTGTAAGCTGTGATGCACAACACTGTGAGCAAAATGAGCCCTTGCAACAGAGTGAGCAGGGAACCCTGGAACAGTTTCGGCAGTGAGCCCTGGGGCTTTGTGAGCACTGAGAACTGAAACAGGGTGAGCAATGAGCCCTGGAACAATGTGAGCACCGAGCGCTGGAGAGTGTGAGAGGGAGACCTGGAACAGTGTGTGGTGTGATCTCTGGAACTGACTGAGCAGTGAGCACTGGAAACGCGTGACCACTGAGCCATCGAACAGTGTGAGCAGTAAAACCTGGAAAGGTGTGAGCAGCCAGTTCTGGAACACCGTGAGTAGCAAGTCCTGGAACAGTGTGATCAGCGAACCATAGAACACTGTGCGAGTAGCGAGTCTTAGAAAGAGCTTGAGCAGTGAGCCCTGGAACATTGTGAGCAGTGAGCCCTGGAGCAGAGTGACCAGTGAGTCCTTGTGAGTGTGAGCCGTGAGAACTGGAACAGTGTGAATTGTGAGCCGCAAAACAGCGCGAGCAGTGAGCCCTGGAAAAGCGTGACCAGCGATTAATAGAACAATGAGTGCAGAGAGCCCTGGACCAGAGTGAGCAGTGAGCCTTGGAACTGTTTGAACAGTGAGACCTGGAACAGTGTGAACAGCGAGACCTGGTACAATTTGAGCAGTGAGCCCTGGAACAGCGTGAGCAGCGAGGTGTAGAACAGTGTGAGCAGTGAGCCCTGGAACAGCATGAGCAGTGAGCTCTGGAAGAGTCTGAGCAGTGAGCCCTGGAACAGTTTGAGCAGTGAGCCCTGGAACAGAGTTAGCAGCGAGCTCTGGAAAAGCTTGAGCAGCGAGTCCTGGAACCATGTGAGCAGCGAGCCCTGGAACGGAGTGAGCAGCGAGCTGTGGAACAGTGTGAGCAGCGAGCCCTGGAACCATGTGAGCAGCGAGTCCTGGAAGAGAGAGAGCAGTGAGCCTTGAAACGCATGGGCAGTTAGCCCCATTGCAGTGTAAGCTGTGATGCACAACACTGTGAGCAAAATGAGCCCTTGCAACAGAGTGAGCAGGGAACCCTGGAACAGTTTCGGCAGTGAGCCCTTAAGCTGTGTGAGCACTGAGAACTGGAACAGTGTGAGCAGTGAACTCTGGAACAAGTTGAGCAGCGCGCCCTGGAACAGGGTGAGTAGCGCGCCCTGGAACAGGGTGAGTAGCGAGCCCTGGAACAGTGTGAGCCATCAGCCCTGGAACATTGTGAGCAGTGAGCCCTAGAGCAGCGTGACCAGTGAGTCCTTGTGAGTGTGAGCCGTGAGAACTGGAACAGTGTGAATTGTGAGCCGCAGAAAGCACGAGCAGTGAGCCCTGGAAGAGCGTGAGCAGTGATCCCGGGAACAATGTGAGCACAGAGCTGTGGAACAGGGTGAGCAGTGTGCTCTGGAACAGCACGAGCAGTGAGAACTGGAGCAGTGTGAGCAGTAAGTCCCAGAACATTGGGAGCAGGAAGCACTGGAACAGTTTGAGAAGTGAACCCTAGAAGAACACGAGCAGTGAGCTGTGGAGCCATGTGAGCAATGTTCCCTGGAACCGCGTGAGCAGTGAGCCATCAAACAAAGTCAGCAGCGAGCTCTGGAACAGTGTGAGCAGTGAGACCTGGAACAGAGAGAGCAGCGAGCCCTGGAACAGTTTGAACAGTGAGACCTGGAACAGCGTGAACAGTGAGACCTGGAACAGTGTGAGCAGTGAGACCTGGAACAGTTTGAGCAGTGAGCCATGGAACATCGTGAGCAGCGAGGTATAGAACAGTGTGAGCAGTGAGCCCGGGAACAGCGTGAGCAGCAAGTTCGGGAACAGTGTGAGCAGTTAGAACTGGAGCAGTGTGAGCAGTCAGCCCGGGAACAGTGTGAGCAGCGAGCCCTGGAAAAGTGTGAGCAGTGAGTCCTGTAACAGCATGAGCAGTTAGAACTGGAACAATGTAAGCAGTGAGCCCTGGAAAGTGTGAGCAGCAAGAACTGGAACAGTGTGAGCAGCGAACCCTGGAACATTGTGAACAGCAAGGCGTAGACCTGAAACAGCATGGGGGGCAACGAGTACTGGAACAGTGTGAACAGTGAGACCTGGAATGATTTGTACAGCAAGCCCTAGGACAGAGTGAGCAACAAGCCCTGGGACAGTGTGAGCAGCGAGCACTGGAACAGTGTGAGCAGTGAGTCCTGGAACAGCATGAGCTGTGAGAACTGGAACAGTGTGAGCAGTGAGCCCTGGAACAGTGTGAGCAGTGAGAACTGGAACAGTGTAAGCAGAGAGCCCTGGAAAAGTGTGAGCAGTGAGTCCTGGAACAGTGTGAGCAGCGAGCCCAGAAACATTGTGAACAGCAAGACGTGAGTCCAGAAATAGTGTGAGCAGTGAGACCTAGAACAATGTGGGCAGCGAGCCCTGGAACTGTGTGAGCAGCGAGCCCTGGTCCAGAGTGAGCAGTGAGCCTTGGAACAGTGTGAGCAGTGAGCCCTGGAACCATGTGAGCAGCGAGTCCTGGAACAGAGAGAGCAGTGAGCCTTGAAACGCATGGGCAGTTAGCCCCATTGCAGTGTAAGCTGTGATGCACAAAACTGTGAGCAGAATGAGCCCTTGCAACAGTGTGAGCAGGGAACCCTGGAACAGTTTCGGCAGTGAGCCTGGAGCTGTGTGAGCACTGAGAACTGGAACAGTGTGAGCAGTGAGCCCTGGAACAGTGTGAGCAGTGAGAACTGAAACAGCGTGAGCAATGAGCCCTGGACCAATGTGAGCAGCAAGCACTGGCGAGTGTGAGAGGGAGACCTGGAACAGTGTGTGGTGTGATCTCTGGAACTGACTGAGAAGCGAGTACTGGAAATGCGTGAACACTGAGCCCTCGAACAGTGAGAGCAGC